>NW_019214278.1:346449-493355 GCF_002532875.2 Varroa jacobsoni
ATTAACTGGCTTAAAGCTAATTTACGGGGAATGGATTTCTTTCGTACTTTCTACATTTCCAGTATTGAATATAAATATAAGAAAACTAGAATAAGAGAAAAAGCGCACTTTTCAATCTCCACTTCTTTTCCGCTGTATTCCAGCATAAGGAAAGAAAGAGCTTGATCTGTTCTGCATATGATCGTTATTGCAGACAGATCAGTTGATACAGTCGTTTGTCTGTTCATCAGCGCCTGCCTACCTACCTATTAGTCTAACCACCCTACCATTATTGATGACTGCATTCTACCCGCAAGGACTCACGATCAAGATAACTCAGTTGATATAATGAATATCGTCCTAATTTTAACAAAAAATTGGCTTCAGTGGTATCTCTCCACTGTGGTAGCAAACGTTAGCGTGTTTGTTTATTGTTGAACTTCACTTTCTTTTCCTGTTGTACAGTTTGTTGTTGCTGCTGCTGCTAGCAAAGTCGAAACCAAAAGACGTAGCCGTCATAACAGCAGAGACCGACGCATCCGCTATCCACAAACGGCGACTAGTAAAAACTTCTGAATCTTGAATCTGAGCTAATTTTAAAAGTAAGATATAATTGTGGTACGGAATGGCACATTTCACCTTGACACCCAGCTCTCGTTGTTGCTGACGGGAACGAGTCGAGTCCTGCCAGGCCCGGCCAGAACAGACATTTGTTGGCCCCATGACGAATAGAGTTGTGCACAACTCATTGAATAGGTACGAATGGCACTGGGTCATCCATCTGTAGTGCTAAAGAATTACCGTAACTACGACAGCAGCGTCGGCAAAAGAGGTAACCAGCAGCTGTTGCTAGCTCTGTAACATGGCGCGCACAAACTCCATTGTCTTAATGGCTCGCTGCTATACCACGGCCGTACTATGCAATGAACCTGTACTGCCACCGCATCGTTCTGCATATGGCCCTATCCCCCCCCCCTGCTACGTGCTTTGTCAGCGAAATCAAGCGACTGCGGTTCAGTGCTGTGACCTGCCGACTTAGGTTGTTATGCAACGGGAGCTTTTAGTATTTGACACAAACACAAAAGCACGCCCCCTTCCCCCACACACAAGCTTTATAGCCTTTTGTGACCGGGATCTATAGAAAATATTAGTTATTAGTATTATTATCGCAAACACAATCTAGTTATGTGCATATCTACAATATATGTTGTTTCGAATGCTCTGTACTAACTATAATGATCAAATGGGCTTAAGATCATGAAGCCCAGTCGGGAAGATGGCGCTGTCGCAGTGCAATTGTAGTATATATAATGACGGCTGAACGATTGCGGTTCTACTAGAAGAAAACATAATATTTTACAAATTAATTACACATTAAATCGTAGTAAGCTTTCTAAGATTAGTTTGCCAATATGAGTATCTTAGCTCTGGTGAATTGCGGCATATGTATGAAATGTGTCTCCTACAGAAGCTGCTCGGTGGGAAATAAAATATCACGAAGTCTTCTATCTAGACACGGTGTATCACTACGATTCGTGCTATATTTTGAAACATTATATATGGGATTCTATTAGTGATTGGATTCTCTTACGAGTCACTTTGTTTACGGTATCAACGCCGCTAACGTAATGACGTCCTCCTTGACCATGACAATGAGGTCGTCTTCGCACGAAATCTATTAACAGATGATCTGCTTCTCTCTTCAATTTATTCAGCTTGCTTCTAGTGATTTGGCTATTTTGTTTTTGTGTTTCAATGTTTTATTAATATTACTACCTCAAACTGCATTTAATCACTATCACTCACAAGAATCATGAGCGCTTACTTTAACCGTAGCTGCGCAATTTGGAAAGGCTTCGTATTATCTTGACAAGGAAAACGCGAACCTTTTATCATAACTGACGCATTTTGCCTGCTACTGCCCAGGTAAGCAAATGCTGTGAGAACTACTTGCGCGGTCCCCTCGATCCTCCTCAGCATGCAAAACCCTGACTGTACGAAAATTGAAAGTTCGCGCGATACGAGCAGGTATCGCTGCGTCATAATAAATACTTGCACAACGGGTATTTTGCCCGCAGTTGTACTCATATGGTAATAGCCAACCATTTGATTATGGGAGCCACGAATCTGTAGCCGTACGAAGAAAGCGCGCCCTGAAGTCTCTAGTTCAATTCGCTCATGGCTCGTAGAGTCTTCATCCTACAGTCCTTTGATTTGTGACTAACATGTGTCACGAATAGATGACGTCCTGAAATATTTCAGGAACTCCTTTCCTAAAAATGGGTAACGTTCGGTATTTCGTCGGCTGTTTTTTGCCGACCAAGCGTTTTGGGACAGCTTTTGTATGCAGAACGACAACCAGTCGCGTAGTGGTTTCAAAATATCACTTTTTGACAATAGGTAAAATTTGCTAATAGCTAAGATTTTGTTAATGCCGAATGATTTTGTCTAGATATGTCGTCCTCAGTCAAGGCGCAAGATAATAATCATAGAAAATTATGTTTGATGTACACTGTTAAAAAGTGCTACACTGTAAAATTACGCATGTGGAGCGTGAATTTCACAGATAATAGATACACAAAAACATTTTGAATAAATATTGCCGATGTGATCCCGTCTCTGAGCGCTGTCAGTAGACACCGCAAATAAATATAGCACTGGTTAACTATATAGCATACAGAATTCAAGGGATTCTGTGTGGGGGGTGGGGGCACTCATTGCGGTTGAAGTTTACCTTAGGTGCTGAAAGCCATCTTCCCGTTGAATGGTGCATAAATCATTAACTATACCCTTCGAAAACATGACAAGCTGTGAGAACTACGCAACAGTGCCTACATTCAAGCTTTAACGGTTCTAACAACAAATACACGTCTTAAATAATAGTTACCAACAAAGTTATGGGCTTGAGCGATTCGTTGACTTTTCCCATACTCAGGCTAGATGCGTCAGGTGAATGAATGTTATAAACGCTAGTATCATGACCTAGTGTTATATATAACTGGACTTTATCGTATTTTACCGTTTTGGCTGTAACGGAACAATATCCAAGCTTAAAGTCATTTCAATGATCCACCCCTTCTTTCCTACGTAAAACGCTCTTTAGATAAACATAACGCATACAAAGAAATATGCATAAATACACAGGCACGCATAGCGGATGACCCTCTATTGTGTGTTCTATCTCACGATACGTCAGCTTACGCCGATCTCGTTTTGTTGCCAATATTTTTAAAGGCTGGACGGCAAATGGCCGCTACTCACGCTGCTTCCTTTATTGCCATTGAGACTAAAACCACTCACTAAACGATCGAAATGGTCGGCTGCTATTTTGCTTTTTTTCGGCGATTTTCACCGCAGCCTCTGCTACTGCTAGTGGCATCGCTCAAAGTACGCGAACATTAACAGTTTAAATGCTCCCCCCCGCCCTCTCTCTCAATTCTTCCCGCCCCTTCGTTAGTTGCTCCTTCGTTCCCCGCAAAGTTCTCCCGCGATTCCAGCTATCATCGTGGTCGTAATGCTCCCTAACTTTCGAGGACCGGCTGGGGCAATGGTGGCGCGACGTTAGCGTTCGCAGTTCAGGACGATAGCGCTCGATTCCGTTCAATTAACAGCACTCCTGCTATTGAATCTCCTCCTGCGTAAGGCTTCTTCTGTGTTCAGCAGCTGCCATTACTTTTGTTGATGTTAGTGTGAACGTTACCTCGCAAGATTTGCCATAGTCCAGTATTAGTCGTACCGATTTTAGGACTGTTACTATCAGCACCAGCCAGCTATTGAGCCAATCAGGCCCTAGGTATCGGATCAATATGGCTAGTAATAAAAGCTTCTTCATTCAACGGAAAATAAGCGGAACAACGTTGCTCGGCAATAACAACAACTCCGCCGTCGTCGCCGCCGCCACTGCTGCGACCACGCCGTCGCAGGCGAAAAGGAAATTTTCCCTTGGTTGTTATGAAGAACCTTGCGACGACTAGTGCAGGCCAGCAGCCATACCGATAATACTGGCTCTCGTTCCTGCTATGGCAATGGCTTCGCAAGGCAAGTTGGTTGGAGTGACATTGCGCCGGCGGCCGACCGCCTCCTTCTTAGGGCAAGTCACAAGAACCGCTCTGTTACGGAGACAGGCGCTAAAAGAACACTTTGCGTCTACCGTGAGTGATGTGAACGCAGGCGTTTTCAGACAGGTTCACGTTCAGAGACACGGCGACTCGCTGTTCCGAGTCGTTTACAATCATGACCCCCCGTTTTCCGTACGTTCCCCCTCCGTCTTAGCGGCAACGATTTATCTCAAGCTGCCATTGGCGGTTTATCGAGGAACCGGGGCGGTCGATGAAGTCAATAAAGGCTAGATCTAATAAAGGGGAAGTGAAGTTGCGCGCAGGATTAAGGGAGACGGGAAGGATCTTTTTAATGGCATTAAACAGTGACCAAAGAGGAACCAACGGGGAACAAATGACGACTGCGAAGAAGAAAAGGGATATAAGACTGTTCGATAAATACGTGACTTTATAAACATATAACAAACACTATTTATTTCGCTGCCGTTTAAACTATTACTAGTGTTACTTCTCGTCCCACTGTTACTGCTACAATAACAATTCCTATAGATCGTCATAGAAGCTAGACAATAGGGCGGCGGCAGTTTGGCTAATAGCTTTGATTGACTGAATGAGGGATGCCCGCGTGAGTATGTTAGTACCTGCAGTGAGTACCATAAAGTGAATGATCGGCGAAAACACGTAATATGTTGATCTTGACGTATCTCAGTCTGGTCCAGATGTCATTCGTTATCCATGGGTGGCGTACCATAGTGCCTCTGTGACAACCCAGTGAGTAGCGTGTTTGCATGCTAATCTTAGCGACACGCCGTGGTATAGGTTCGAATCTTGGCATCAACACGCTTCGTTTTTTGCTGGGAACCAGGCCGTCTGATGGAATGCCTAACAACAGAATGGACATAGTGGGGTAAAGTCCATAAAATGAGAAGAACAGCATGGAATTTGAGATTCGTTTGTGACGAGTCGGTGGTCGAAACATTCTAACAGCGACCAAGCCCCTGGATACGGAAAAAATTTTTACCAAATTTTTTCACTTAAATTTTTAAAGAAAAGTACATTCGTTATCATCGGTAGACGCTGCTGTTGCCTTTCGATAACGAAAACGATATTCACAACAATTATAGCTTGTTCTATCACTACCAAAAAGCTATAGGTGTCTTGGAACCATTGCCGTCTCAAAGGCGCCTGTGCAATATTCAGAACGAAATTAAAGGGGACACAGTTGCTTGATCCGGTAGCCGATTGAACTGCTAAAGCA
Source organism: Varroa jacobsoni (assembly GCF_002532875.2). Taxonomy (NCBI): domain Eukaryota; kingdom Metazoa; phylum Arthropoda; class Arachnida; order Mesostigmata; family Varroidae; genus Varroa; species Varroa jacobsoni. The sequence goes on from NW_019214278.1 coordinate 351,745, forward strand.
TCATCTTGCGCGGGCAAGACTCGTTTGGAAAAAAAGAATAGATGACTTGTTATATAAGTTATGTGAAGAAAATGCGCTAGTATCACAGGCCGTTTGCGACACCTATTCAGTCAGTGGTCGGCTCGAGAATTTTTCGGATTTTCAGATATTTCAGAGAGAGAGAGAGAGAGATCATTCTCGGTATTAGCTGTTGGCAACGGATCGCTCTAGTAACGTTAGTGTAATTTCGACAGTAATGGTTTCAGGCACTAGACCATGCATCCGCACTATCAACATACAATTCACATTGATAACATCGACGGCAGCAACTGTAATAACAGGAGCAGCTAAGGCTATCACGTTGCGACATGACATTGTTTGGTTCACCTTTATTTGACCGGTGCCTGGTTGACCCATGGCGCGTCAAATCAGATGTACCGCAAGCGGCTGCCGAACCCCCTTATTACGAGGTGCCTCATGTAGCCCTTGCCTAACAACAGGTGACATGGCAATGTGGTAATTCTTCGCTCCAGGAACAGTAGCAGCAACAGCAACGGGTCCTCGGAGCAATCAATAGACACTCCAAGTAAAAACAAGGAAATAAATATACGGCGTCTTGCCAAAACAAAACAATCCGAGGTCATTTCAGGATGGCAAAGGTGCTAGGACGCTATGGGCCTTTTGGTAAAAGGTGGGGCGAGGAAACTAGGCTGGAGATAGGTTTTAGACTCTGCAGGCGCAGCTTACATATACTATTTTGATCGACGCGGGCATTCCTCCTACAGGCAGTAGATGCTGGTGGAATGTCAGTATTCAGTAAATGCGATGATGATAACAAATGGACCGTCAGTATATAGTAAATGCTAAATATATAATAGCCCGCAGACAGATAGAGCATCGCATACATACCAAACAACGGCGCTTGTAGCAGCAAGGGGGGAAGCGACGCAAGTCATAATACCGAAACGGATGCTAAGCAAGGGGTGATTTTCGGCTAGGCTGTTTCGGGGGCTCATTTTCAGAAGCAGCAACAGAAGCGGAGAAGAATAGGATATTGGGATAGTTATAGCACTTAGGGATGTATTGATATATGAATGAGCAAATGCTGATTGACTGAATAACACTCAATGACAACGACTGTGGATAGCGTTTACTCAATGTATGTTGTGTATGTTATATTGTCTGTCTGCAAGCCTAGCGGCTTCCGCTGACAACCAGTTATCATCGTCGACCACCGATCATCAGTTACGGTCACTCATATTCATATCCACGACTGATTTAACAATGATGATAATCAGTGTCATAGGCAATTGCGCGCAATTTCTGTGAGTGCTGCGCAAGAGAAGCCGACACGTACGTATGTAAGTGACCTATGTAGCTTAATAACTTCTGGCGTCTGAGTGAATCAGACATCCTTATGATAATAACAATAATGATTATGACATGTGCACACAGAATATCTTCAGTGTGACTTTTTACAAATTCAACCTGATTCAAGGATGAATATTGTAAGGTAAGGTTTCTATCTGATTTTAGCTTTACCTCGAACTTTTACGATACTATTTGCTGCTGATAGGCTTCTATTTTGATAGGGCACAGGTGCTCATCTGCCGGTGAATCTATTAGCACAGCTTGACACTCTGATACGGAAACATGGACTCTAGTTAAACATCGAAAAACGATTATAATGATCAATAGAGCTCTTGTTATACGTTTCTAACTGCACGAGTACTTGCTGCGAGTATTACGTGTGGGTCGAACCGCACAGTAATGCTCGTCTATGATTTTCACTTCAAGCCCATGATTCTGCTTCATCTTCTTCTTCAACAACAACAACGACGTTTCCGCCACTGACGCTACTTACCATTCGTTGTTGGTTCGAAATAGCTAAAATGTAGCAATAAGTAACAAGACAGCAAAGATGAATACTAAACAAGATAGTCACAGAGAGCTTTCTATACCGTACCGCTGTAGCTGCTACCGTCACTCAGCCGGTCAGTCAACGCAAAAAAAATATCGAAGCCAAAATTTCGTTACAACAAAAACAAAAACGTATTTCTGATATTACCTATGCGGGGCTGTTTCTGGATACCTGACAACATCGAGTCATTGGCAATACCGATGGTTTAATGCCTCCGCTTCCATAGCTTCATCATAACTACCCGGATCGAACTAGCTAGAATTCACCGCCACCGACTTTGCACAATGACGATTGCGACGCGACGTGATGCGATACGCAGCGGAGCATGTATCGGCTAAAGAGTACGAGAAAACGGAAAACAATTGAGATAGAAGGCTGAGCTACTGCGTCTACTGCTGCCAGTTTGGACTGTAAACCATTCAGGTGTGGGGCGGCGGAGGGGTGAAGGGAGGTCGTTTTAGAAATCCATCGCCATCACCCAACTGCTCATCCAACCCGACATTTCAACTAGCGACTATTATATCTATTATTCCAAGAATAGCGATTCTAGCTCGTTGGGCTACGACAAAACTATCCACAGTTTTGTTATCCGTGCTTCTACGCTAATAAACTTATTCTTAACTCGGTCTCAGTGTCATTTCTTTTTGGGGTTTTGCAGTAGTCCCCGCGGTGCTATTCCCTTCGGATTGTACTGGTACCCCTTGGTCGGGAGGTACAGAAGCAATGCTGAAAGAATAAGGTCTCATGGGAACACACATACAAAAAGGAATCAACGTTCGCAGAAGAAGAAAGCCCAGTCTGTCGTGCTTGGCTTGTTGAAATCCGACAGGCGGAGAGTATTTATATGTCGATATGCGCAACAACAACAGGAACCGAAATGACAATAGTGATAAAACATGCCTTTTCTTTCTTTTTGGTCTTTTGAGGCGTGCGCAAACACAATATGTCGATCGGCATTGTAAACGTTTACATAGATTTCGTGAGAGCGGGAAGTCCTATGAAAGAAGATTAGCAGGTAGAAGGGAAAATACGACGCATGTCGGGGCTAAACAACACATCGGTGTACTTGCCACCGCACTTTAGGCATAAGCTAGCTTTGTAAATGTCGGCCGGTGACGCTCAGAACATTGGCAACAGAACGGTCATCGCAAGTGACAACAAATCGATTAGCACAGCGACGTTTTCCTGGGTCCGAAGCTGGAAAACTAAGATTACAAGCTGCACAATATAACACTGCCATCCCTCAAGGGAACTACCGCTAATGGCAACGCCAAAAAGACGCTCAGCTACCATGAACATTTTCAGCTTCTCGACAACCATCAGCACCAGCCTCTTCTCTTGTAGATGGTGGCGTTATAGCAGCATCGTAACTTCTCTTCTTCGTGTCCGTCTCTGTAGATTTGTTTCGGACAACGAAACGAATGCCCGCAAAAGTGCGGCTTGCTCGCCATCGCTTTACGATAAGTATGATCCAACCATCTTCTGTAGCTGTCCACTCAATATTCATTAACCGGTTGACACGAGTATAGATTTTGTCCCTTTTCCGTTCATGCTAACCCTTGTGACCACACGTCAACGTACGCGACTCTGGCGTAAGCGACAAACAGGCAATACAATACGGCCACTTCAGGACACGATTTCTTGCATTTAAAAAGAGGCCGCTGTTCTCCATGCGCAGCACCTCTCCAAAATTTCAACTTCTGCTGCTGCTGCTGCTAGTATCTAGTACTGCCATGGGCTAGCAGCACACGAATGAACAGCGGGGAAGAAACTTACTGCTGCCGAACTAGCGATACTAAATCAAATGAACGGGTTATCAGTACAAAGCACCGCCGAAGAGAGAAGTGAAAAAGGACATTTTGAAGAAGTACGAACACAGCGGAATTTCTATCGAATCATTTATGCCGATGAGTCAACGAGTGAATTTAGATTGATGAACTAACTGTTGGGCGATTATAGTCTTAACGTAAGTTGACATGATTACAGAGTACAAGAGTCGTCAGGATCGCCTGAGGTAGTTCTCAGCTAAACAGCAGGAATAGACGACGCTTTCTACTCTCACTGAAGTGTTTAGAGCAAGTTGAGCCGAGACGGTTCCGATATTAATTTGTGAAACGGTGCCATTACCTTGAATTCGGCAATCGAGGACAGTCTATATTAGATTGATTAGAAGTGCGAATACGAAACAATGCAACAATGTAACTTGTTGACTCAATTTGATATTAACGTCTGTGTCAACAATGATGTGCGCTTTTGTACATCTTTTTAATCTTTAAAATTAATCCACTGCCTTTACGAAAGGCTCTTTCAATGTCACCAACGGCTTCTGGCGTCAGGTTCTCTTACGAAATTCAATGCTGCTACGAACAATTTAACTCTAAGAATGAAATTATTTCCAATGAATTGTTTATTTTGCTTAGTTAGGTCTTGCGATTTGGCCTATGATAAACTAAATAGCAGACGCGGCCCCAACTAGATATCCGCGAACGCGCCAACCGTTCATATGGCTAGAGATTTAGCAATCCACGTTGGCCTAATCTCATATCCTTATCGCCATGTCGTTCAGGTTTACTTCGTCATTGTCACTGTAATGCTGGCGCAGAAAATCGTATTGCAACTTGCTACAATAGCAAGTTTCAAGCGGTAGGGTTGGCCAGCCCAAGCAACCCGAAAAGGGTATTGTTTTACTGGTTACTGAGAGTAACAATCGGAAATTAGAACCTACTGATTGATGGTGTTACTCCACTATGTCAACATGAAGATATAAACTTACGTATGGCCCAATTCAATTTGTTTGTCGGATTTTTTTGTTTTGCTAGGGTTTTCTGTAGCTCCTACAAGTAAACAGCTGAGTTTAGGCAAGCAGTAGGACAAACAATACAGCTTAGGATAAAACTGTTTGAGAGCTTAATAGAATATACCCAAAAACTGGAGCTCCATGAGGTCAGTTGCCGTTTAGGTATAGACCCGTTCATTATACTGCTTTACTAAGAAATAGTAGTATAATTCTTAATTAAAACATAACACATTAATTAATATACACCACTATGAAACAAGACATTGCTGGACACATATAGTAAAGCGACCCTGTTTATAAGATGCGAAGTTGGAGACGTAAGCTCTTTCAGGAATTAAATATTATTGCTGGACTGGCTAAGGAAGAGGGGTGGGTGAACAAAAAACGTCTTATGGCTAGCATTTTTTACGCTTAAGGAAATGGATAGTTCTGGTTGCTTAGTTTAGTCGATTATAAATAGAATATGTGACGGGACGTGGATGTAAGTATGTTGATTACCTATGAATATTAGCTATGAGGCGATCGAGACCAAGCTAGCCTGAAATCTCTGTTTATCTTAATAAATACTGCGCGTAGATTTACGCTGCTCATATACTTTCAAGAGGTGGAAAACGTTGAAGACATCGTTTATAGAGGTAGAAAAAAAAAGCTATTTAGAGAGATTGTCTTGAGGAACTGTATTTGGTTCGGCTAGAAAGTGATGAAAGATCATAAACATCATCTCGTGGTGCTCGGTTAACGAACAAACGAGAAGGGTGTTGGACAATGAGGGTAAAAAGATGTATCCAGCAAGTTTTTTGTGATAGAGCATAAATCAGCATCTGGATAGTCTGATAGTTAAAGACGGCAGAACAGTCGGCAATTTTCACAAAGTCTAATTCTTCTGGAAGTAATTTAGATTTTTTAACTCAATGGGTCATTTTAATATCCTATAATATTTGAGACATCATTATTTATGTTTTCTCTGAAATCTTCGAAGTTGCTTGTGTGAGTTGTTAGTTCATTAACGTTAGAACGTGTTGTTTCTCATCTTACGTAACGACGAAAATATTGCTATTGCGAGGCGATCGCGGCTTTTGCTAGGGGCATTGAAAGTGCTACAACGACCACGAGTTCTGTTTAGCTATGACTTCAGATGAACCCCAATCAAATTAGACCCAGAGCACAAGCCCTAACGGCGTCCGCTGTCGTAAATGTTCAGCGAGCAGCTCCCCAATGCTTGTATGTGGTGACCTATCGTCTTCCATCGATTTCGTCTGCCGGGCAAATGATGACGCTGGCGATGTTTTATCAGTATGACCATGATTATATTTTATATATATTTACATCTAGAGTGACGAGAGAATTACGAATTATGATATGGCGTTGACTAGCTTGATTATGTCGGCATTGCTTGCGCGCCTATCCCTGCGCGTTTGTCCATGAGCTGTTCGTATTGCCCTGCTCGCCGTTTGATCGGTACTACTGTTGCCATGATTGCCGCTGATTTTGCACTACGGCGTAACAGCCATGAGCGTGTAGGTGCTCAAGACTGGGTGCTTCCCTTACAGCAGGGGTAAACCCAACTAGGACACCGATGTTTTAGTAAGGTCAGAAATGGTTTAATGTTGACAGCGAAATGAGCCAAAACAAGTTGAAGCATTGTCGTGCAACCTGGCTTAGGGTTGGCCGACATAACTGAAGCATCCGTCCGCTATCTGCTGTTGCTAAATGCGCAATGCACAAATAAAGCCTTTAGTTAGCCAATAATACAACCTTCGGGCCATAGTCTATATATATATACAGAAGTTTGTTAATAAACAGTGTGCGTCGCGATAGGCGCGGCAGTGATTGTATTGGTAAGGCATTGCAGTTACCACTACAACCGTTAGTATAGCGCTTTGCAACAATGCTTGTCACGTGTTTGCTGCTAATCGTATGATATAGTGGAACCTATCGTGACAGACCTTGTAAGTAACGCAACTGGGTACTGCATAAACAACCGCTTGCGAAAAAGGCAAAAACGAATATTTCTGAGAGAGCAGGCCGGTTATTTCCATTTGTACAGTATCAATACAAATACATTAGCGGGCGTCTAGGAGTAACGGTATTGCAATGACAGCCATTGAGAAACTTATCTGCAAAGTATTTGTTATTCGGAATAATCAGACTAAGTGACTCAAAATCATGAATAGAAAGACCTCAACAACATATTATAATGTTGTGCCGGTTCGACGAGTGACGGTAGCATTTATATTTGTGTTTTTCGGCTTATAGCAGCAACAATGTACGTCTCAAGCATTTTTTAACCGCTTGAGAGTCTATCTTAATCTTAGGCCTAATCCCGATTTGGCTGTTATATTGGCTTGATAACAAGTTCACGCTGGGCTCAAACTGTTATCCAGAAGTCAATTTGCTTCAAATCCAAATATCTGCTCCACAATAGAAACTCCAGAAAATCTCTTATGCTACTATAGAATTCTACATGACGCGTGACATATGAAGGCATGTTTCGACGCCCGGTAACGATCAATGTTACTAGCGAAATTAATTTCGAGCCATATTAATAGATTCGATTATCAGGACTGTTTTTGTTCATGCACATACGTTCAACTAGGTTAGAGTTAATTTAACGCCAATGCAATGCGAGCACGCTGTAAGAAAGTCTTCTATGATGTCGTGAAGAAGACTTTCATAAACAGCTTAATCTTGATCTGTAGTATATTTAAGATGATTCTTCTATAACTCGTCTGCAGTCACCAGTGAAACTATATGAAACACAATTTACTGTTGGCGAATGAAAAAATTCCCGCTATTTTAGAACAATTCGCACAAAACTTCAGTCCCATCATATCCATAAGTGCATCAATCGTTATATTTCTAACCGAATCGCTTATTATTCGGTAAGATTATAATTATTCTTGTGGCTTTTATGACGTAACAGTTTATCTCGTGTTATTGTACTATTATTTGTTAATTCGCCCCCGTTGCGTGCACTTCGGCAACAAGAATTTCTTGTATAACCGTTGTTAGATTAAGGCTTCCTGTGTGAGTTAATCAAAATAACTAACAATGAATAACCCATTTCTCCATAAATCTACGATTCTTCTAATATTATTTAAACCGAATAATCATGCAAGAGCTGTCCAGTGGAAGCAAGTTCATTCAGCAACAACTCAGGGCCATTCGTTCGACTACATGTCGGCTTGCTTACGCGTGTGATCGTTTTCAACTAGCGAAGCTGCGACGGCTGCTTACCTATCGATGGCGGGCAATTTCAAAAACCATCTTGAAAGAACGGAGGACGTTTACAACAGCAAGAAAATGTTGAAACTATCAATCAATAGGAACAAATCGCATTTTTTGACTTAACTTGATGCTTTCATTCGTGTCTATAGCTGCTGAGTTTGTTTGACGAAACATAAACGATCGAGTAATTTCCTTCTAAAAGGTAAGTAAATATTTAGATACTTCTTCACAAAAGGAAAGTCACGCATCGGCTTTCCCACCCAGCCATAAATTTTCGAGCATTAGACTGCCTGATCCCTTACACACAATATGGATGTTCACGATAAAAAATCTCCTCTCAATATTAAGTTAATTATTACTTTTATTATTTCAATGTTAATACAGAAGGTTTACCGTAATGGGTTGTCATATAGTACTACAGACAGACCCAGCGCAAGATATTTGTCACTCGGTCTGTCGTTCCTTCTGTGGGGAATTACCATTCCGATGTACATTTAAGTGACCACTTAGTTATCAAATTCTCTGCCAATACCTAGTCGTTTGTACTTTACTGTAGGATGTACTTGATCTTTCCGAATATGTTTTCACCATCACAATCTAGGCGTTTTATAAACCGGAGTAGTAGAGAACTCGTGTCGATCGTCCGACAGTATTCCTTCCCACCATACCCCTCCCTGGCTTGCCTGAAGCCGAAGGGCTCATCGTTCTCGCTTTCCTCAGAACGAATGCTGGTCTTCATTTTACTGCGATATTATAGACTGCTGCTGGTGATCACGTGCGATATGCCATACGGCGCCGTGTAACACTTCATATCCACAGCAAGAAAATCGCATTTCCTGGTCACTTCATGATAACAATGTTGACCGTTATCCAAATCTGACTTCCCATTCAGCATCATTTAATGCAGTAATGAGATTACAACCAGTAACCCTAATAGTTGATTTACTAGATAGAAAATTTATTATGGAAAACGAAGTTTTTACATATTTTAGCTACGACGCGTACAACTAGTTGAGACATGGCGAACGTCTCACTTGGCGACTCTTCTTCATGGGTTCGAACAGACATTAAACTTCTCCAACGCAACTCTGTTATTGAATGTATCGGTAAGGATGGGGTTAGCTACCCTTTGCGATCCTATTCGTTGAAGTTCGTGGTCGAATAAAGTCTGACCTAATCAAAACAACGGCAGCAAAGCTAACATTCGGCTGATCTACCAGGCGGTCATTTACTTCGTAGTTTATTGAGGAAAAGAGAATGTAACCAGAAAAATAATAGAAGCAAGAGCATCTTAATCAACCGATGGCTTGATGGAAGAATAAAAAAATATTTGAAAAAACCCTTGCACGTGGACACACACACACAGACGCACGAACATACACTCACAAACACACAGATAGACGCTGGTAGTAGAGAAAAGCGTTATGTTTTTTTTATAGTATTATTTCCTTTTGTGATGATTTCTGGTGACCCTCTAGCTGATCGTGAGGCGCAATTATTTTACTTTCAATTCTGAATCGTGCCAACAAGTTTAGGTCAGACGGCAGACCATCGTCACAGAAGATACACTACCGGGATAAAAAGTTTAGTAATCAATCATTATAACCCTCTGTAACGTTGATTCAGTGCAATTAATAAGCTGCGGCTTTTGCAGCATTAAAAGCAAGATGCAATGTTATGTTTTTTCTCCCGTTGTCATAAGTGCTGCCTAACGCACTGACAGAAATTTCTGCCTCATTTCTCAAATAATCCCCTTCAAAGAATTAGCGTTGACACTTTCCAAGCAAGACATGTTCACGCGGTCGCCGTGCCATAACGACAAATGTGTTGATAGTAATAAAAGTATTTGAGATAGAGAAGCTAAAGGGCAGCAGTAGTGCGTGCAGGGAACGGACGAAATTCAGAAAGCAGACAATAAGATGATTTGTGCTGAATATAGACAAAATGAAAAAAAACGTCACCTGGAAAGAGGTAGCGCTGCTGGTTAGTTGGCCACCGCGTAGCAGTTGGCGGCTATTGTTGTCTGCCAGTTGGGTAAAGCAACGCAAAGCGTATGAAACGCGAGCTGCTTAGACGTACTAAAATCGCAGGCAGTTTTTTTTACAAACAAAACAACAGGACAACTTTGAAGTAGATGAGAACAGTCAACGAGAAAAATCGCGAAGGTAAGGGAGAACTGCAACTTGTGTGAAAATAAACTCGACTTGTCCTGTAAAGTGGCAAAGTTGTAAGTGTCTTGCACTTTTCGGCGGGGTAAGCGGCCAGCAGGCTTAATCCGCCAACGAATTTTTCGGTAACAGAGTAAGATTTCGTGGGTTTGTTCCGCCGTTCGTCACCGCCGAACGTTAACGCTGCGTTCTGGGCCTTCTAGCGCTAGTTTCACAGTAGGTTTTACTGCAAAGACGAGCAACTTACCGTTCATTCATGCTGTCCCCTATATATATGCAATTAGGATAACGTGTAGTTAAAGGAACTGGTACATCCGGTTCCGAGGACTGACCGTTGCCCCATAAATGCAAATTTGATAATATTTGTTTTATGCCATTCAGCTTCGTTATTATGCTACATGCTGTTATAGTCGCAAAAAGCGTTTTTTTTTCTTTGATATAATGGGATTAACAACAACTGCTATGTCAGTGTATGATTTCGTCTTGGGCATTTTGCTACCTTTTCAAAGCTACATTTTAGTATGTAGACTACCTATCAAAGCAGTGTTTGCGATTGACAACGGGTCTGTAGTTTCTTTTTTATTTTAGCTATTACATGGTAGTTTAAAAAGCCATAGCTTTGAATAGCGAACTGATTTACGGAGTACTGTTTCGGGTATTCTCTCTTATTCTGCTTCATTTTCGTCGATCTATTCTCCTGCCTCTTCCAGTTAAAACTTCGGTATTCCACACCAAAGCTTGCATGAACATCATAGTGTTAGGGCAGAACTTTTCTGCGGTTCGAGATTCCAGTCCGCTAGTTTGGTCCTCATCTCGCGGTCCTTTTTCGCTGCACATGATGGTTGTTTATTGGGAACGCATGCCGCCGATACCGAACCCGCCAGTACGTCCAAGAATTTTGCCGTGGTCTTCGTTCGTTATGGTGATTCCTAACACAACATTCGTACGCATTGGTAGTACAAATTGCGATCGAATAAATGAAGCTTTGCTTTTTTTCGTTCGTGGTTGTTCAGTATGACCACCTTTAGTATGTAATGTATTGAATCGTGAATGAATCTCTCAGACTATAAGTTGTGTCTTTTTATCGTTCAAGTTCCGCTAGCAGCACTGGTAATTTACCGTAAAAATTACCTAATGCACCGTCAATAGTTTTAATTGAGCAAAATAAACCAAGCCAATGGGCAGACGTTTTGCCAACACAACGCTCGGTATGTTTCGAATCTTTGTTGTGCATTAAAAGAAAAACCGTGGGTGAATCAGTATTCGTAGTTATAACTGCATCCATACGATCATTGATAATATTACGGACATGGGATAAATACGTTAGTGCGTCAATAGAGGTCTTCACAGCGTTTTTATTATACCCACACATTTGACAGTACATCGCTTCTATTAGCGCTATAATATAACATATACGTGTGAGACAATTTCTAAAGAAGTCAAACAATCACTTGTGAACTGTGGTCAGGAATATTTTGAAAGCGGGCCAAAATCAGCCCCCGTCATGTTCTAGTGGAACGTCTTTGCTCACTAAAATTAGAGGCAAGCAATGACGTAGGTTCGGAACCCGGCGTTGACACACTTCACTTCGTAAGGGAACCAGCCGTCTGAAGCAATGCTCAACGGCCGTACCGAATGTAAGAGCCAAAACATTTACTTAGTCTAGAAAAAAAAAAAAAAAAATAGATAAATCCCACCAGCTCTCAAGCCAAACGGCTTAACCAAATGAGCTGACAGCAAGAGTAGGTAATAGGCTGCCAAACCGTTTTCTGACCGACGAAATATTACAATACCAAGTTGTTTAGCACCTTACCCAAACGATTCTTGCTCGAACATCTTCCAGCCAATACCGATATGTCTATCTAGCCTATTGTTTGTAAACGTAAATAGAATAATTTTTTTATTTACAAAGGTGAACGTAAATGTAAACATCATTAATTCAGCTGGCACGAGTCCAGCGTAGTAAAGGCCGCAATGACTTTGAGGCCAAATATATTTTATACTTCGGCTGTTATTATGGAGCTGTCATCTCTTGTCGCTAGTTGTAGGCGGCAGATTGTTGACACCTTGAGTTGTTGTAATACCCTGTGTTTACTTGTTGTTGACACTGACATTGACGCTCCGTTACGCTTCGTCATCATGGCGGGTTCGCTTTAACTCAGCTGGTAGAAAACTATCCTGACCGTCAGCTGAGATGGGCTGATTATTGTCGGAATCGCGGATTGACTTCTCCTGCTGTGAATTCTCGATGCGGAAGTCGCACTGCTGGCATCAGATCTACGTTTTCTCATTTCTTTCCGTTTGTTTTCAGCCGGCTCGTTTACGGCGAGTCGTTGAATCGATGTAATCCTTTGTCATCGTAAAATGTCTATGTTTGCTCTATTAGCGTCGTTATCGCTCCTGAATTTCACCTTCGTTTTCATTTGATACCTCTCTAACTACGCCGCGCTAGCGAAGGTAACTATACAGGCATGTCATAATCCTCATCTAGCTACATCTGCGTACATATTGCATAATGGAACATCTACTGATTCGATGTCTTTATAATAACATCTAAGGCGATTTCACACGATCGTCTCGGTAGATGTTTAACGAAACCCGTGTAGATCAATTTCACCTTATGATAGCTTTACTTTTGACTGACCAGGAACGCTGGAAGGTTTCCATTAGATATTGTTACCTCCTTATACTGCATGATTTTAAGCCTAAACGAATCATGAATAAAGCCCATTATGTCAACTATTGCCTCGGTAATAATTAACAAGTATATATGGTTGTATATGGCGACATATGAATATATGTCAATATATATAGAAAATTCTCTATGACCCTACATAATATATAAGCACTCTCACGGTGTTGATTTTCTCGTTGCTTCAATAGATACGACTAACATATTGTGGCTACTATTCAGTCAGTCGTTGTGCTATATCCATCACTGGTGTACATGATCGACGCTCAGTGCATCATTGTTATGTACGGTTTTTGTTCATGATCGTGACCGAGTAATTACCGTTTGTTTCAATAAAGGATGTCAGAGGGGGCCGTTGCCAACACTTCCGCTCACATTGGACTAGCTGGGCATTTCGATTTCAATGACGATCGACGGATGAGAGCTATTTGACTGCCTCCTACTTGTGAACGCACGCTTAAAGATTAGAAGCAAACGCTGACACGGATCTGTTTTTTGCTCAGAGGTTATTTAGCAAGCCAAATGGGAAATAATAACTATTATAAATGACGAGAGCGATCTGGGAGCACCTAAAATTTGACGACGTGCAACATCTTTTTTCGTTCGATCAGTGGATTTTTTCTTCTATAATATGATTACATTTGAAACTCAAAGATCGATACGTTTTAGCGTCGTCATTGATCGGGACCTTGTGTTGGTTATTTGCTTTACAACCGTAGCTAGATACCATTAGGGAGTCGGCGGATCGGGTCGGGTAACTTCGTGCTTCCGCAATACAGTTGACATAAGCAGGGAAACTTGAAATTGTAATTATTTCAATCTCAAGGTTAGAGAAATATTGATTATAATGTCGAATCGATAGTTATTCCTCGTTTACAATCAATCTACTTTGTCGACGTTTATGATCAATTGTGTACATCAAGGATATACTATGCGTCCTTTGTATTTATAAAATACAGCGTACAGGTAGCTTGTGCATTACCTTGTGTTATATTAAGGAAATATAATGATGTTATTACTGTTTCCTTTTCATGGTTGTCCTTAAATGAGTAAGGGAGCACCTCATCGATGAAAAGGTCGTTGCTGTATAACTATTTTTACCTCCTTCTCAGTCGGTACAGCATTTACTAGATTTTAAATATATGTAACTTTGACCTCAAGTTTAAGTTTCGTAAACCAAGTCCACGGTTGATTTGTACAGTGGACAACTCAGTGAACTATTTTCTCGCTCCTCTGTAAAGTCTGCAAAATTCGATTTGTTTTTCAGGCAGTTCACTTGTAGTTTTGGATCTGTGAGCGGAACAAAACTGCTTTCTACTACAGACTGAATAACATTCAAAACATTTCTACAACTAACTAATTATTGAATCTGAAATGTAAAACGTACTTAGTTAACGTAAGTATTTAGTAACATATTTAGATACAAACAATTATTAACTCCTTGTCCTATGCCGATTCCTTGTTTGCTTTCTTATGTTTTCTTAAAGGATGTTGAGGCAAACACAGTGCGCCTGAAAGAGCATGGCCAGGATGTATTGGTCCTGCAGAAAACAAGCCCACAAAATCAGGAGGTCCAAACAGGATCCCCGATTGGTACCGGCCCTGCAGCCATCAGCAACCAAACGCAGGCAGGACCCAACGGGCAACAGGCCAATAACGCACTGGCTAACAACCGGAACAACGCCATTTACAATGCGTCGCACTACAAGTAAGACATTCGTGTTCATATATTCACCTGTAGTAGCTATGCTATTATATTTGATGAATCTATTAGGGTTCCTAAGCGTCACCCAAATGTCAGCAGGCTGCCGATTTAACTAGAAACGCAGCAGAATTGAATGCGAAAAATGTTCCAGAGATTAGTTAATTCATTCATTGTGCGACTTTATGCAAAATCTAGTGTTATTTTGCGATATATTTTTTCGCAGGTATGTCAGACGTCGCCGAGCCAATGGCAGATCATTATACAACAATTCTGCAGCAATAAATGAACGCGTTCTTCGGCCTTTATTTAGGCTCTTATACATTTTTCTTACACACGTTTTTATAGGCAGGCGCAGGTCCTAACGGGAACTAACAGCTCGTCGGCTACGTTTTTCCCTCCTTCGAACCTGGTTCCATCTTGAAATGGCAGCTAGCTCCTTCAAAATTCATTGCTTCTTCTGCAGCCGACATTTCGACCAGAGACTAACCATTTAGTTTCCTAGGTGTAACCTTATTTACTAATTACAGATCCTATCTAGACGATAGGCGCCTGTCGTGTCCTATATCGTACAGATAAGTAACCTCCCTGGTGTAGCACTCAGGTATACCTTTACTTCACGGCTCGAAGTTCTCAGTCTTTGCTTGGCCTCACTTCGAAGTCGGCCTCATTTAACTGAGCTACTATCGTAAACTTGTCTTTGCTCTTTGACGTTTAATATTATTTATAGAACTTTTTTATTAATTGCTATTGTTCGATTGGCGGACCGCTGGATAGCAAGAGTTGACTGTGCTGGCAAAGTTTTTGACAATTTCCCCTTTTCCCCATTGGGATGGCGCACGTGGCCGTGGACACGAGTGACAACCGGAAAAATTTTGCCATTGCACCTCGCTGTCGTGGCGTTCGCTGTTGCTTTAACTGCCGGGTTGAATGATGTTCATCTTCCAGCCCCCCGTGCGTCGCTGTGGGGAGTTTGTCGTTTGCTCGCCCGCTCATTCCGTGTCTTCTATACACACGCCGCGCTATCGGGGCGGCAATTGCGTCGATGATTAGGCTAAAGGTAGAGGCAACACTCAATAAACGTACGCAATTTTCTCGTACAGTGATACATTACGCCAAAAAGTAAACAGTCTTCATTTTTATCGTATATCAGCTTATCAGGACATCATTGGCAGGTTGTTCTACGCGGTCCCGACGCGCACTTCGCCTTTCATAGATATCACAGAGGTCCTACAAATGACGGAATAACAAGCTGACATCTCAGAAAGCAATGCAATTCAATGTCCCCCAACCAATTTTATTATTCAGTTTCTGTCACTGTTTCAGGAAATAATAATATGACATCTTTATTGAACTTATGCTAGAGTCTCTTTATAATTTAATAGTAGCGATTAAGTGGTAAACTTTTGCGCGGACCTCTCACACCGTACGTTGACACGGACGACATCCTAATTAAGCACTAATCTTGTCAATTGTTTGTTTTGCACGTTCTTTCCGCCACCGTCGCTGTCAACAGCATCAACAACAGCAGCGCTTCAAGTGAAATCTTATAATGAACTTTTCTGCCTCTATACAAGGCAGGCAACGACGGTAAACAAACAATGTAACGTCATAAACCGCATTACTTCTGACTGGGTTGAACCGACTGTACAGTAGTACATATACTTTAAGCACTATACATGCACACTAGCCAAACGGCGTCAAGCTACAGTTACTAGCACCAAAGCTGCGGTAAGAACTCGCTGACGGGTGCGTTGGCTGCAGCTGGTAAATGGAACGAAAGAATTTTGCTTGAAACTAAGTTTAAACTATTAGGGTTACTCCGTGTTTGCTATGATTATTGCCAGTAACTCCGGTTAGTTCCTATCCTTTGGCTTTCTAATTATTATCATTATGATGAGTTTCATAGAGAACAACAACAACTAAATCAGCCAGACAAGTACGTAGGTTATTGTTATGAATCGTTTAATGATCAACGGTTAACACATCAACGAGAATGGCTAACACTGGGGTACCTGTGTAATGTGTACGTAATGATGAAGGTGTGCAGTTAGGAGGAGCGATATGAGCTTTGTTGTCGCCGGCTCTGCGTAAACGCTATGTGGGATATTTTCTAGTACGCCTTGCTGTTGGCCCGTTGCTTCACGGCATTCACGATCTGCTGTTTTAGCGTCGACATTATACGACAAATACGTATATGTCGAAAATGCAAGACATCATCACTGGATGTTGCATTGGGACCATACTAGTTTTTCATGCTCTTGACCCGGATTAACCTCAGACTGTTAACGTCGTCCTTCCTTGCCGGTATCTGTATGTATGCCGTCGTGTAGCATCTACCGTGTACCTACACGTGACGGGTTTCCGCATCGCGTTTCGGATCTCGTCGTGAACTTGTCACTTTTAGCTGCCCTGGACGTGTCCCCAATGGAAGGGGATTTCATATTTGCTTACTGACTTGGATAGCAGTGGACACTCAAGCAACAGGAACTACCCTCTACACTTTCAATTCGCCCGCGTGTGACGCATAGTAGTAAAGGAAGAAGTGGGATTTTTTTCAAAGGAAAATAGTAGCAAGGAAAGAACTGCGTGTAACAATCGATTTCACGAACAATATCAAACAAGGAACAAAAGAGCAAAGAGACCGACTTCAGCTCGGTCCATCGATTCTATATCCTCGACCCACATGAGCGTGCGGCGAAAGAACGCCTTGGCGGCAATGATTGTTGATTTCGATTGAGGGAGGCCAGAAGTGACTACATGCAAATGCCGCTGATTGCTGCCAGTATTTAAAAGAAAAAAAGACCAACATTTAAACGCAAGAGTTAGTTTTTGGCGACACTAGCGTAGAACTCATGGCATCTTCTAATCGGCTGCAAAACATTTGTAGTTAGCTGCCACCTTCCCGCTGTCGTTGTCCACTCTTGCCATGTGGCCTGTAACGAAGTTTTTCGAAGTTTCGTGGAAACTTCGCGTCGGCGCTCACATAGAACTGAAAGCAAATCGATCTCAGCGCCGATGTATATTTTCATCATTTTCTTTGCTTTATCGCTGTGTCAGACAAATCAATTGTGACACCAAATGGAACTACGGACGAACGAAAGCGACATTAACGCAAATTGACGGAATAATTACAAGTTAACAGATAATTTGAATCATCGACTGAATCTTTCTGTCGTCTTTCGCAGTGAAATCTTTTTCTTTTGTTCGCCAAGGCGTCACACTTTAGCAAAAAGATCTAACGCCGAGTGGCCAGTAAAAGGAAGTCAGATCAGCAGTAACCATCTTTTAGAGAAACTCGTATGAACGTTATCTAAGATAGAACGCCGCAATTATCATCATTTCGGCTACAATGGTAGTCTACAACTTCAGCAGGCCATCCGTCAACGAGAACTGAAATCAACAGGCGCGAAATTTGTTGCGAGATAAGACGAAGTGGTGCATGAAAATTTACTGGAAATCTTAACACAAAAAACAATATCGAAAATTGCGCTTTACTTGATAACGGGTGCGTTAACGGAAGTTGCAAAGCAAATGTGATCCGTTATAATGAAAGACGAGAGTGAGCTAAGGGCGCCAGATAGAAACCATAGATATAATAACAGACAACTTAGCTATTGGGAATTATGACTTCTTACACTGGTTGCGTGAAGGGAGTAAATAGGAAAAATCAGTTGTCTGTGAAGTAAAAAAAGCAGAGAAATACGAAGTATTTTTGACATGGCGCTAAGTGTGACAACTGAAATCGTCTTGATCAAACAGCGGTTTCGACTTTGCTTGTTAGTTCCCGGGACAGGTACAAGCAACAGCCGAAGATGAAGTAAGATGATTTCTAGTAAAACATCGTTACGAAGATGCGGGAATAACTATGATCGTTAACTTTGCATCATGTTTAATAGATTTGTACATTTTCTAACAATATGTCCGGTATGTCATTTTGTGTTATGGGTAAAGTTCGGGGCTGCTAGCTCAGAGATCAGTTACTTGGACGAGCCATTATGAGTTGTCCCAAACGATTTGTTGCTTCCTTTCAAAGCAAGCCGGAAATTGAATAAACGATTTTAGTCATGCATTACTGGACAATCATAAAGTTGTCACCTTTGTATGCTTCAGCATCGACTACTGTTAAATTACCATCATCACATTCTTATTTAGATATTATTTATATATCTAATATTTTTTTGGATCAATATTATTTAGACAATGACTCCATCCTTAATTTACTCCTTTTTTATAAAAAAAAAAAGCGTCTGTATCTAGACCGGGTTCAGAAGCCAACATGAATGTGGATAGGTCTGGTAATATTAAAGCTTATGGTGGCCTTCGTACACGTGACAGGAATAAACATGCTTGACTAAAACCATCGCAGAATTGATTTTCAGTGAAGTCCTTTCAAGCCATCTTGTCATGATGTAACACGGGCATAGCCTACTTGCGTGATGTGCCGCGCTGTTATGGCCTTCATAGTCCTTCTATTAGTTGGTCGATGTTGCTGCTATTATTGCTGGATCTAGTCGTCATTTTTCTCTCCCGATATACAGCGTAGCGAACAAATATCTACAGTGGTATGACTAGCCATGGTTTTAGAGGCATTGACTGACGATGTAACTGACAAGAAAGTACCTGAGCAGAGTTCGGACGGTGGCGACATGATAAATGGGGCAGGGGGAACGACAAGGACCGATACACGTAACGTTCGTGTGAAAAAAAAAAAAGATAATCCACTAGGTTAACGTCGTCCATGATCGTGTTGCGGTACAAACGTCGTAAACGAAAAACAGGATGACGGCAGCATTTAATTAGAGTAAATTCAATTCCTTTGACTGAATCCCAATGTACTTTCGGTTATTCGAATGACGATTATTGGCGACAACTTATTGTTTTAAATTATTTATTTGTTACTATAATTGTTTTTCATTCTAGTACGGTGATGGGCCCCTGAATGTATGAGCAATAAAGCGTTCTTATCCAACCAGTCATATGTGAAGTCTCACACATTCGCGATGTACTGCCAACATATTTAAGTATTTCATCAATAAAGAAGATCTAATACATATTATATTAAGATCCGGAAGAAGATCGACTTACGTTAGAGGCTAGACTTATTTCGCTTTGCGTTTTTGTCATTTTCTTTAGAAGGTCCACTAGACATTTCAGTATAAAAAACGCAGAGAGAATGATAATTTTAATTCCGTAGAACTCATACTTAGAGTCACCCTTACAGGTACACGGTTATGGCCGGTACACCCCAGAAAATGCTGGAACACCTCCTTGAGACGCGTATCGGTGAGCGTGGCGACGAACATCAAGGTAAAAAAAGACATTACATATTTCCACAGAGGATAGGTATCTCGTCGAAATATTTCGGATCTTTTAAACTCATTTTACGTATTTCCGTAATTTGTATATAATATGTTTAATCTACTTTTGTTGTGATTTTATCGATACTATCATTTACAGTGCTTTGGTCTCTAGGAGGCAGTACAACTGGCGCAGACTCGTTCCTTGAAGATTTTCTACTCACCCACGTCATTTTCATGCCGTCGCATGAACTTTGCCCTGAACTTATGAAACATTACAGACTTGACTCAGTGAATCAACGACAGGTATTCTACCATTTATATATAAATAACATTTAACTGTCCAACAATATGTCCTCAAATATCTGTCTAGATCGCAATGTCTATAATGAAGATCACTTGTCTACGAACTGCATTCGATGAACACTGCTCTAGAAAATTAAGTTTTTTCCAGTTTCGCCTGCCAAGTCGTTAAACAAAGTAATCTCGCTTGAGTTAGCAGAACATATTTCGTTAATTTTCAGCGCTAACCCTTGCTGGAAAGTAATTCATCGGTATATTCGTAGTTCTTTTGTCATTTTGTGCTAAATGCTAGACACGCACTTACTTCACCGGCCGTTTTCTGTTTTTAGGATCGTGAGTTTATTCTGTCATCAAAACGCCGCGTTGTCCACTTTACAGCAGCGTGGGCTGGGGTCGTGCGAGAGCCATTCTATCAGGACCCTGTTGTTCAGGGCTTTCTCGAGGAACTGTCTGGGGCTATTGAAGAAGACCAGATTCGGTACCCCGGACACTATCTCATCGACCAAAAGGCTATCGTGCAACGACTATTCGATATCGTCAACAAGTAAGTTAAGCAAGCGGTTTAAAATGTTTCCATAAACCGAAATTTAAGGAGTTAATTTTTTTGCCTGAGGAAAAATGCTCGCCTTCTTCAAAGGTCAAATGAATTTTATGCGTATGATTATGTAAACATCCGGACCACCTAGGGTTGATTCGACATTAAACGTAGTTGTGTGATGGACAAAAAACGAAGGTAGCTACAGGTAAGCCACCGTCATCCTTATAGAAAAGAGTTTACTTGCAACGACTATCAATTTTTTGTAAATAGCAAAGAGTGGGTACCAGTTTGTCGATTACTCACGTCATCTATATGCACGCTTTGTGTGTGCTGCGACATACTTAAGGTATCGCACGGATCCGAGCCAGACAAGTGGCCAGAAGTGGAAGGTGGACGCTTACGGTCAAATTCGGCACCTTTCGTCGGGAAGTACTACAACCGATGATACCCCAACCGGTCCGAATGGGTCCGGTAGCACTCAGGCCAACAACTCGAACAGTGGGGTGGGCAACAGTACTTCAGGAGGCAACGGAGCACTGCACGATCTACAAAACATACGACCCTTCAAAGAAAATGATGAAAGTAAGTTCTTCACTTGGTATGTTGTGCTGTTTGTGTTGAACATTTTACTTGTGAGTAATTTGCCGCGATTTCGCATGTTAGCAAGAATTTTCCGCCCGTCGATAACTTCTGTTCAGAGCCTTACTGAGATCTAATAAATTATGCTTATGTTATTGTTTGTTTGTGATTAATTGCATTCTAGTTATTTTTCGAGTATATTGTGCAGATCATACGTACGTGACGCTAAAAACACCCATAATCGCGACAGCTGACCAAATTAAACGTTCAGCTACCGAGAAAACAACTATGCCAGCTGACGAAACGATTCTCGTCGAGGTGAAGAGTACAGGTGAACGGTTGCCTTTCAACGAAGCCGAAGTATCCGTTGCCACCGGACTATCGATAAATGGACGACTCTTCATTGTGCCCATTGAGCACCTCGATTCACTTGTAAGTTACTTCAGCTGTTTTCTAGACTCGTATAAACTGATCCGTAGGATCTTTTCGACTCCTCCGACGACAAAAATAAGCAGGACAGCAGCTTAACTGAGAAAAGGACTGTATCGGAAAAAGGAGCCCTTAGTTTAAATAAAGGTCCCTTATTGCTGCTACTAGGTAATTGAACTCTCTGCTCAGTATTGCCATTATTGATTACTTGTAGAAATCTGTCGACTAATGTACCGTGTAAAAATAGATTAACGATGTAGGCGTCAGACGGCACTTGAATGGCCATATAGGACCAGTTGGTTGTGATTACGTTGCTGCAGAACTGAACTAAACTTGTATAATTTAATATGACATGCATAATTATTTATTTTACTTCTAAACAGACACCAGTCGCAGAGCAGAACCCATTTGTAGACGGGACGGCAAATATCTTGGAGTCACTGAGTTCTCAAGATATCGCCTACCATATGGCCGTTTATGAATGGAAGCTTTTCACTACTGTCCACGAGGTAAGTAAGTCTTAAGTAAGAAATGATTATTGCATAATAATGTCGTTCTTCTGCTTGGCAAGTCTCGCGTAGATGTAATAAGTAAACACATTTATAATAACTTGACGTTTATTTTCTACTTTTTTAGTATGAACTAATCTATCAAGTGTTTGGTAGAAACCAGTTTCGGCGAGGCATGTCCAATCTAGACATGTTCCAACGAAGATTTAACATAGTTCAATTCTGGGTCGTAACGGAGATGTGTCAAGCCAATTCCCTTTCGAGAAGAGTACAGCTGTTAAAGAAGTTCATCAAGATTGCCCAACAGTAAGTGATCAACTTTGCATGATGAACGTGCTACGATAATCTTTTAGATCTAAATTATAGTAATAATAATTTGATCTAACATCCCCTAGAAACAAATCGGAGAGTATAACGATAGAAACAGACTAGGAACACCGAACATGAAATGCTTGTGTGTAAATCTTCGCATAGAATGCGTTAACTAGGACCGTCATAAAAGCATCCGGATCTAAATATTAATTTGTTATTAGCTGTCGCGAGTACCAAAACCTGAATTCGTTGTTCGCAATCGTTATGGGTTTGGGTAATCAGGCGGTTTCCCGCCTCAGCCAGACGTGGGAGCGTCTTCCATCTAAGCTACGCCGCACATTTGAAGATCTCGAAAACTTAATCGATCCTTCACGGAACCACAAACGATATCGCTCTGCCGTGGCAAAGCTTCAGCCACCACTGGTGAGTCGTTTTTTGATAGATCTCAGCTTCGTGAAATTTTCGGATGCATCACATTTTCAGAATATTAAAGAAGTTGTAAAACTATTGGAACTAATCTCGTTTCGACATGTCGCTAAATACCGCTCGTAGATATGCGTATGTGAAATACTTTACAGAGTCGTTGTATTATACGCTTTCGTCATACTCCTGCACGCGTTATCATTATGAAATCTGTACTGTTATACTCAACTCCAGTTGATATGATCCCTCCTATAAATTCCCTTGCAGATTCCCTTTATGCCGCTACTGCTAAAGGATATGACGTTCTGCCATCTGGGGAACAAGACATATATCGACGGGTTGGTGAATTTCGAGAAAATGCACATGATTGGTCAGACGCTTCGACATTTGCGGTACGCGAGAAGCCAGCGGCTGGGGATCGAGCATCCGCACCCGCAGGCTGCCTCGAAAACCGCTAATCACAATGATGTCGTAGCTGACTACGTACGGTAAGTAGCTTTATGAAGACAACAATATGCAGTAGACGAATCAATGAGCGGATCAACTGACATTTTTTTTTTTTTTACATAATAAAATCAGAAGTCATGAATCGCGCCGACCTAGAATTGCATTCAGTAAATCGATCCTCCGTGAATCTCCTGTTGCAGCAATTTGAAAGTGATCGACAATCAGAGGACCCTATCAAAATTGTCAAATATTCTCGAACCAAGAAGACCGTAAAGAGTTCCAGGAAGCTATCGTCACTCACATACCAGTTCTCACAGATTCATATCTTCCTCATTCTGATCATCATCATCATCATCATCATCATCACCATCGTCGTCGTCGAAGCCAATCATCAATCGGACAGCTGAGGTTGCGCGACGCAGACCTTGCCGCTGTACTGCATCAAACAACCATATGTAAACAATCACCAGTCAAATCGATTTACCCAAAAATTAACTCCTGATTTATGCCAACATGCCGCATAACATTGTAGAGAAAAGAACCATGCTATGTATTAATAGCCGCTTCGAAATTACCACTCCTCCAGTGTCGTCTATGTATTGAACGAACGACTAAGCACCATCGGCCAAACGAGATCAATTTTGGCTTCATCATTACTTATACCATCCTAGCGAATAACAAATCGTTAAGATACTATAGTTATTACATTATATATATATATATATATATATATTGAATATGTAATAAATTCCCAAAATAACGCTTATTACTATATTCTCATCATTAGCAGCAATGTATTCTAGTATACGTACATGGAAGCGCTCATACAACAGATAATGCGAAGTCTGCATGCCACCTGGTGAGTTATTCGCGAAACTTTTGATCGTCACTGACAAATAAATGCCATTGGGTTCGAGTGAATGAGGTAACCACATAGTCGATATCGAGTCGTTCCTTTGTGATTCATAGTTTTAACGTGTGGCCGATGGCTGATCCATGCCATGATTCGTTTCCGTGACATTTCTGTTGCAGTTTTGCTGATCATAGCAATCAATACGTGCTCGCATAATAGATAATGAGAACACAATAATATATCTCGATCGATATTTTCAAGTATGCAAAAGGTGACAATGTTTGAATAAATATTATAACGCTGGTGGATGACACCAATTGGGGGATGTACACATATATAATGATAACAAGGAGGATATCGAAAGAGTTTACAGAGATTGTGAAACAACCATCGTCACGACCATTATATATTCATAGCAACATACAACCAAATAAAGGTTGTCAGCTCTTGTTGACTTTTGAAGAAGGGGAAACTGTATTACTGTGTTTGATACTACAGAGCCTGGCTTTCTTTTTTTTTTCTTGTTTTTTTTTTTCTTTTTTATATTGTAGAAAATCAATGTCTCGTCGTTTCTCGAACTGAAGGAGATCTTCACATTTATGTGTATGTACATACTCAGCGGCAATCCTTTTCATTGTTAGCTCCATGTGAATCTCTTCGTGGGTATACACTCGGTATGTTGGGTCATGTTCGTACGATCGCGTACACAATACGTAAATATTTCTCTGAAACACATGAATACAGACTACAGCATACATATCGGCATGGACTATGCTAGGCCTATATATATATATATAATTGTTAAGCGTTACATAGATATATAGGATGTGCAAGAGATTACGGTACACTCACTCTCAGAGTAAAGCAGTCCGGTTGTCTCTGTATTTATAGCTGCGAGGGACCCACCCAATCGTCGCATGTATATCGGTTAGAGATGGATCAAGCCAAGAATAAAGTACAGGAAAAAGCAGCAAGGGTCTTTTCCTATCAGGGCCACAAACAGCTGACGAAGCAAACAAGAAACAAAATTGTGTGCAGTTTACTAGATTATGCGGTATTGGCAAGCTGTCGTCAATTAGTCAATCACTGTACGTAAACCTAACTTGGTAAACTCGACTAATTAAAGTGGCCTCGGAAAAACAGGTACTTAACAAATAACATATCGTTAGTGTAATACATCTATAAAAATAAGGTTTATAATAAGGAGAAGGAACAGCAGAAGGAAAAGTGCTTGAAACACGCATTATGCAATTTCTATTTGCAAATTGTTGTTTTTATATTCGCAGCTGTTGCCATAAATTATGCTGTCCTGAACGCGCGGAGCCTGTAAATAAAATTATCCGAATCAATACCAATTTACAAGTAGCGACATTATTAGAAACTCCTAGTGATTTTTACATCTCCAGCCGAAAGGTTTTGATCTCACGGGTACCTCGGCAACCTCGCATGATATTCAGCCCATAGGGCAAAGTGTTGCCCCAAAGCCAAACGTCAGTAGACACATAACTACAAATGCCACCTGAAGTCAGTCCTATACGCACGTCGTATGTCGTTAACTAACAACAATACCTATGATACATGGAATTAATTAAAACCTAGAGTAAGTTGCTAAAGCAAAGCTGTGCTTACAATATGACATACTCATGGTTGAGAACAAGAGAGCGGCAGAGATAAGCAGACTTAACGAGTAACAAGTGGCGTTTAGGTGCGGTGTTAGTATGCCATCGTTTCACGAAAAGCCAGTTGTTGACGAACGAATTGACAAGGTCAAGCAGTCGATCAAAGCAAATAGAATAGAATGAGAAAATGAAAAAAATGATGCGTGAAAAAGCACCGCAGAAATCTTGTAGATGATGACTTTTCCATCGATCTTCGCTAAGTCAAGCCAATAATACGTTCCCACTAACGCAATTAATGTTTGGGAACGATCGTTTCCCATGTATCGGACATGAGTAGTGCTGCGAAAGTTATCTGAATCTCCCAATTAGACAGCAAGTCATAGCCGCTTGTGATTTTCTTGGCCCATGGAAACTCAACTAGTGTAGATTGGCTGACGTAGGTGAAAAATGAAAAGAGGAAACAAATGTGTTGGCTCGACTTACCGCTGCTCGGAAACCATCTCTACGGATCACGTTCAGCCAGCAATTAAAACGAAGAAAATCAATAGCTGCTTGTTGTTGTAATAAGCAATGTACTACCCACTTAAGATAGCCATTACTAGGAAAACCAGGCCCGAATTGTCCGTAGTTGTCGATCGGTTCCACGATGAGTACGTGAGTGCACAAGATATTGTTGGCAAATAGTAATAAACGATGAATATCATTATGATATGAGCTGCGACGTGTTATAGACGCAGATTCATTTGCACCCGATATATACACAAATACAACGACCATTCGTCTATATGATGACTTGTCATTTAGCTATCTCGTCCCACTCAACTTCGAATCATTAGACTCATCGTGTCGTTGATAACGGTGGGACGGTCCATTGCTACTACGACTATTGCTACTCAGCTATCGTACTATTTGTATGTTGTACTGTAACGCACTAGATTGGAGTACTAACCATCTTTATATATATATACATGAATATTGTCGACAATCCGCTCTGACATTTTATCATTACTAGGCCTTGTTACTACAACAGCAAACACTGGCCGTACCGCGCAGTGCCGTAGAGAGATGCAACAAACTGATCCGCGATAATTTCTATTGCAAGTTAATTACGACGACGACGACGACGACGACGACGACGACGATGTGTAATACATACGCATTACGTGCAAGATAAACACAAAATATGAACTGTCATTTATAACATCCGGATGCGTAAACAGCACAGATGTTGAAACTATTGATCAACCATTAATCGAACGCACTGCTCCATGTTGTACCTCTCCGTATCGATGTTTCTATTTAGCCGGCCTTCACTTTCGAGAGCGGAGTAAATGTATTGATATTCCCTAGACAAGTGTTGAACGTATATTGATCGGAGCGGATTTGGATGGTATGTATTTGAATTCCTTAGACAAAGAACTTCATTAAAAGTATTCGAAAATGTGAACTTTAAATTAACAAGCGATGTGTAACATTCTTCGGAACGCATAATTGCAAGCTTCAAAAAACCAATGAATGTGCGCGAACTCTTCTTTACTCTCGGATATAATCCGACATTTTGGAGGTGCCAGGCACGTCCAGTATCAATGAATTACTGTATGAAAGGCTACTTGTTCAAAGCGAAACAGGCATCTATCTGATCCAAAGTCTGCAGGCCTACCTATAGATCCCTTCACTACCCACTGAGTGCATATGCCTCGTAGTCTTGGCTAAAAAACAAATACACATAAAATCAAAATAAAATGTTCAACGTACGTAAAAACACAAACATAATAAACGTCATTGCTGTTAAGTCTAATAAAATCGGCTGTTTTCTTCACTAAGAAAGAAATATCACTTTACAATAAGGCAGTACTCGAGCATATAGCTTTTGGTTATGTTGTAAAAATAGCCCTTATTAATCACTGCCTACGCGTTTTGCTATGTCGGGCTTATTGTCATTAGAAATTCATCTATACCTTTCCTCTATGTTTGCAAAAAATAAATCAGTTATTATGTCTTCTATACTCCGTTATGGATACTGTGCTCACTACATACATCTAGCTTGTTTGATAGTTGCCCATGAGATGTCCTATGAGAGAGAGTCCTAGTAATTTAGTTACATAAATAAACATTATTACATGATGCAAAACACAGATATCACAGTGGATTTCGTCTTTATTTTGTGATGTGATACTTCACATTAGTGTTAGAGCCTGGTGCATCGTTCAATATTATACTAATTATCGCGTGCCTGCCTATAATCGATTCACAGTAAGTTTATTCTATGTAATTTCTATAGCTTTGTGACTGATATATGGCTAATTGAAACGACAGCTAGAGACAACACAATGTAGCATAGAAAATCTATTAAGATTGTAGTTCAGTAAAGAAAAAAATCGAAAATCAATTACCTAATTTTGTGGGGCAAAAAAATTACTTACGCTACTGCAATTCGAATAAAAGCCACCGATTACAAAGTCAGACCCTATCTTTCACATCATCCGGGCAGTCGTTTGCGTTAAGGCAGAAACAGTGCGTTTCGAGAGATTAGCTGCTACCGCCAGATGACATTAGAGTCAATGCTGGGGTTCAATTAGTTAGGTTCAAGGTTAGTTATTGACAGTTGGGGTCAGCTCCATCGCGGCTATATAATCATCATAGTTGGTCTAATCTAAAAAACTGGTGCCTTCCTAGCTAGTGGCACTACAAACTGTAAAACGTTCTATAACTAGCTGTTGTCTAAAGAACATCAAGCTGACGGTGGTATTTAGGCTAAATCGTAAAACTTTGGAAATAGTAGTTCGTTATAATGGTACGACTAAAGTCAATGCGATACAATTAACTGAGACTAATATTATGTGTAGGTCGTGAAAACTGCATGACTAGATAGACTGCATGAAAGATGCATGACTAGCTTCAAGCACTACCCGATGGGAATTTGTGTGTGTTGACCAATCGGCGCACGAAGGTTTTCGTTTCCGTTGCTTACATGCGAATTTAGCCTATGGTTGAACTCTCACCTGCACATTTGAAGTGCCATGGGTTTGTTTTGTGTGCTCAGGACGCACGAGATCGGGTCCACGAATGCGACGCGCTGATTTGCAAGCTTGAGGGGCAAACAGGGTTAATTAGTTGATAAATTTCAATTCCCAATACCCTACTATTTATTTATTCTAATACGATCACAAGAAAAAAGTGGTTGAAGTGGTTTTGTCACTTTTCTCAAACCGATTCATTTCAATGTTTACTAACATACATCATTTCTTCAATTGAATATCGACTTACTTCATATGGCTAGGAGTTTTAGAAGCTGATCCCACCAGGATCGGTTTGCTCCTGCAGAGAGTGTGTCAGGCCAATTCATCGTATTATTTTCAATAACAAATAAGGTTTTTGGACGGAGTGACTTGAACTCGGGATGTCCGTATACAGCATTTTCTATAATCGTTTTTCATCGTCGAAAGCCACTATGACCTCTCGGTGATCACTAGCGCCAATGTCTCTCAGTAACACGCGCACGCGAACGTCCAACAGAGGTCCATATTTGGCTCAACACAAAAAAGTGTAGTCATATTAGGAATATGAACATTACTGATGTATAAACCAAGACCCTACACAAACACTGCGCTGCTTTCTACACTAATCGTTTTCTTCCTTATTCTGTACTCTTCAATTTCCACGTAAAATGTATTACAGCAGTGAAAAATATATCCACAAAAGATCTGGAACACTGCTGAGCAAGCAAGCAAGCAGTCAAACCACAAGTGCAACACCAGTCGCTGTGTGATTTACCCAATAGACTTTTCACACCGTCGTTGTTCCCGACGAATCTGTACAACAGAAAAGAACCATTTCGACCGGAAGCAGCTGTCCATTAAATCCAAGGCACGCATCGCACCTTCTTTCATCTTTGCGCTATTCGAACTTGTCAACAAGCATATGCCGGCGAAAAAGTTTATTGGCCAGACGACTCAGCGTTGGCTGCTCACTATGGCCGAGTGTGTAGCAATAAAACAGTAAATCCATTTTATTCACGGTTTGTTTACACAATTTTTTCGGAAATTTTGCGTACTAAATTGAACTGTTGTTGCTGTTTAGCCATTGCGAGGAGGACATTAAGCGTTACGTTTGATGTATTTACGTTACGTGACGCTCACTATAGTTAGCCAATTAGTCTTACTGATAGCATATCTTATTCGGTTCGAATAAACATTTCTAATGAGTGATGAACGTAGGTAAGATCTAGCAGCATTCATTAAATAAACTAACATATAATAATAATAATAACGAGGAATATAGTAGCTAAAAAAACGGCAAATCATTTTCTGCACGTAATGACGTTAATGCAAAGTGTAAATTTTTATTGGTAGCACGAACTGAAACAGAGTCGCTGGTAATTGGTTGTAGCTTTATTACGCTGCAATAGTCGGACTGTTTTCCCAAGGCGTCAGCGTTATTAGTATGCTCAGTGGGAGCCACCTTCGTTCAAGCGTAGTTAAGAGTCGGTTACTGATACTTCCTAGCGATGCGTATATTTAAGAATTACAAGAATATGTCAAATAAGGATCCAAATTAGGCACTGCTAGACAGATCTTACAATGATACGAAACCTTCATGCTGGGCAGGGTTTCGAAATATTGGAGAGAACTTCAGAGCTACGTATTTGCCAAGCTAATTTTTGATACTCTCAGGGATGCATGAAACATGTCAAGTACCTCTACGGGCTACGCACCTTTCGTAGGAATTGTTTCTGGTAAAAATATATTCCTGCTTTATCTATTAACTCACCTAGAAGAGAATGCCGTCACGAGCTACTCGTAGAACTCAGGGTCGTGCTCAGTCTGTGCATTATGCTGCCACCTCTGGCACTTGCAAATGGCCGCCTAGATACGAAGAAAAACGCAATGCTATCTAGCACTTGTGGACAACTGCACAATATATATGCCTTTGCCTGTCCTAACTTACTCCTTGTTTTCAAGCGGCGTCGGCTATTGAAAAAAAACGAGAGGTTGTATGATTTTGATGTTATGAATTCGACTTCCACTAAAATGAACTTCTGTATAGTCTGAAAATACATTTTTCGGTATATTTGTACGGCTGAAGTCACTAACAGTTGAGCAATATTTAGTTTTGTATCTAATTGTGCTTGTACGTTATGGAAGATTTTTGTACATAAGAAAAATGCTTCAAACAAACTATTAATCGTATTTCTTTTTCCAGTTTCTTTACCAGCAGAGGGCCATTTCATTTCTTAGCTGTGACGTCCTGGCTGTATGTGAGCTCTTCCGAATGTCGACCTTCTCGAGTCCTGCGCTCTCGCGTTCATCTGCTTATGCAAACTTATGAGCTGCATAAATGCGTAGGACAGCACATATCAACATATATTTTCTGGACATAAATATCTAATTTACAGAACTGGCGCGAACCGAGTCTGCAAATGCTCGTTTACTTACGTTATTAGTACGAAGTATTTGGGCTTCAATTATATATAAGTATTGCTGACTAGGTGCCAAAATTTCGACCTAGTCGAGCATATTCAAATCTTGTCTCAAGATGTCATTCATGTGCTAATGGAAGTTCAGCTAAACCAGCGTTTTAAGGCAAAAGCTACACTGTGAAACTCTCCATCTCGGCCTATTCGAGTATCAGTCACGCCGCCTGGCTTTCTGCTATTCCGTGTCCGACATGGTTATGTCGACAAAACATTGGATTACTGTATACGCTTTTTGCTCCTCTGCATTGTTGACCCGAAGCGACCATTTATGACACATACTTCGTCGCTGTCTTTTTGTAGCAATTCTTACAATTAAATAGCGCATTACGGACGCAAAAAATACAGTTCAAGAATAATAGCGAACTAGCAATGGCAGGGGTGCCTCGCGTTGGTTGAAAAACTTCTGACAAAACAAAACCTCACCATATGCCCAAATGAAACCGATAGCCTCATCAAAGCTTCCGACCAAGTGACAACGATAGTAGTGCGGTCATCATCGCTTACTCACCCGCACAAAGCTCCTATTTTGCTTATTTCAATAATATTAAGATGGAAGACGATTAATTATATGTGGGATGCTATATTTTGTCTATTTTTTCAATATATACTATCGAGACGTGGCCACATCTGCCCCCATTATGTTACATATCAATTTTGAGGTCACATTATTTGAATTACAACGAAATGACAGTCTCAACACTGCAAGAAAAGGAAGGCAAAAGATAAGAGATATTCAATAGCATCTTTTTGTATTATTTCAAATATTTAATATGTAAGCAATTAATGAGTCGATTTTTTCAATTTAACAAGAGAAAACCGAACACTTACATTTTATATCTGCCTCTGTTTAGAACAATTGACTTGAGCTGCATTTTGGGCAGCGTGCATTCAAATACAAGAGGCATAAGACAATAATGAACGTTCACAGCCCAGTTCAATCGAATCTCTGAAAGCGCAGATGTTATTGAAAAAAACAGATGTTGTTCAAGAGGTGCACCTATGACCCAATGACTAATGCAATTTGTAGTAATGCGAAATAAAGCACTTTTATTCTGTGTTTCATATTTCATACTATATGTGCCTCAAAGCTTAATGTTCCTAGCTTACATATATTATCTATTCTAATAGTAGGGTAAACTTATATACTTTACACCATCCGCTAA
This sequence comes from Varroa jacobsoni, assembly GCF_002532875.2. NCBI lineage: Eukaryota > Metazoa > Arthropoda > Arachnida > Mesostigmata > Varroidae > Varroa > Varroa jacobsoni. Next base: position 384,183 of record NW_019214278.1, read on the forward strand.
GTTTAGGTCGCGAGAGTACTAATTTTTAATTAGAATGTAGATACTGTAGAGCACTTTTTATATGGGTATATAACAGCCTTTTTCGGCTTAGAAATACATGTAAAACGTACGTTGAATCGCAGAGTCAAAAAGATTCAGTCGCACAATACAGCTATTATTGTCTTACGCTTGGATAATTCACCAAACAGAGAGAAGATGCAAGCGTTCGGGTGTGAGAAGCCCATAAACGCTCTTTCTATACGTCGATTAGACAAATTTGATTATTGCTGGGAAGGATCAAAACAAGATAATCCCATGACTGTTCTTTAGGAGCATCAGACTATTGGATAATATGGCTTTTGATAGGTTAATGCCAACATCTTTGAAATCGATTTCCTTCTTTTTCATCGAACAGCAACTTTTGCCTAAACAGGGACATCTCGCTAAACTGGCCGAAAATCTGAATTCGGAACGAAAATCAAATATAAATATTTGATTTACAAAAATACGGAAAAGCTTTCTTTCCATCGTAACGGGACCTACCTTGAACAACTCTAAAACAAAATTCTTGAAACAATTTAGTACAGAGAAATGTCGAAATTAGGATATATTCATATAAAAACGCACATACTGTAAGTATAGTACAATAATCGACAATCGCAATGAAGACGGTGTTCACCAAGCATAGGGCAGCTGAAAGCCAAGAAGCAAGGCTCTCATTATGGACCTAGTGAATCTCATGTCTACTTGGTACTCTGCCTCTACCCAGATAGAAAGCAGATAAAACAGCGCGCTTTGCGTGTTCATCGCTTGGGCAACGTATGAGCAAAATCATAAGCCAGAAATGCGCAAATCAAGATAAATATGTCAATATTTACAAATATACTCAGATTAAAATTCTTACGAATCGGAACCATTTACAGGGCATTAAAGACAGTTGAAAAAGCAGCACACTTTGGCGGGGCTTTGCTTATTACTTTAGACAATAAAAGTGACAAACCGCTCCTCTCTCCAAATAAATGATGACTATCCTCTGAATAGTGGAAAAGTAACATAATCCGAGTAAAAATTACCTTTGATTTCAATCAAGCGGGAAAAGTATCAAGATCCTTATTTATTCGTCGTTTGTCAGAGAAATAAATGGCCAGATTTCAGGGGCTTTTCTAATCAGTAAAGCAACTAATTAAATGCTTTTTCGCAGTATATGATGGAAGTTACACCCCCTACAGTCAACTCACTGCAGGCACTACTTAATTCGATAAGTCCGTGGATGACGACTGCTTTATTTCATTTTCAATCTCTAAATTCTTCTATTCTCTTTAGCTGTCGCATGTTATCCGCTGGATCGAAGTAAATAGTTATAAATTATTCTCCCTTGGCTCCGTAGTTCAATTAACTTAGATAATATAACGATATTGTGGTATTTATATTTTTAGCGTTATATTTTTTACCAATTTATCTACCTCGAAAAAACGTTCGAAAAAGGTCGCAGTGAGGGATGTGTGAGTTACCCAAAAACATTCTGTAGCAAACGACAGGATTTCGTCTATCACTGAATATCTGTATTCACCATCGTTTTCAATGTAGCTATCATGGGAGCTACGATATATGAGACACGAGGCACCATTAATATCCCTATTTATATTCACAAAGGATTGAGTGTACAGTAACAGCGGACACAATGTCTAGCAGAGTCATAGTGATACATGATCTTCAGCGTAGAGCTACTAAATTTGAAAATATTTGTTAGTCTGAGCAGATAATTCCAAGGACATTTGAAACAAATCAGTATATTATTATTATTATTTTCTCAACCGTCTTATTGAGATGTATGTTTTAGAGTTATCTGTCAAAATTTTATTACGAGGATGACGTTAACGGCCGTGCATAGAATGCTGTATGATTACGGTAAAACTGATGTGTAATTCGTTCAAATCACTTGTTTCAGGTGAATTTTAAACAGCTATTTGAACTTAAATGATTTTAACGATGACAAGCCTAGAAAGGTTTTGTCCAGGTTCCTAGTGTCTCGATATATGAACTACGAATAATCCAGGCACTTAAAAACATATTTCAGAGAATTATGTTATGTTATCTTTTCGTCAATAAAAATGTTCATTAGCTTATGTATACCATCGTAAATGGTCTTTTATAGACAAAAAAAATGAGGCAAATACTGAGATAAGTCTTTTTAAAAGGATAATCTGCCTAAATTTTAAATGAAATCGATCTTAAAACGTTAAGGAGATGGAACAAGTTTATTAACGGATCTAGCTTGCGTCGTTGACAGCTGTGCCTACCGTTTCACAAGGCGGAGCAATTGGTGCGAGCAGACGCAACAAAACAGCAACAGTAAAAGAGGGCTAGAGCGCATCTTACGACAGATCAATCGATGGGCAATTCGGCGATGTGATCTGCGTTGCTTATCATCAGCAATCGAGTTGTCTTTCCGCATTGGCGATTTGCATCGTTTTCATACTGTAGATCGATCGAAGCAAAAGTGCAGCGTACCAAGTGAAGACTCCTATGAGCAGTAGTATTCCTCTAGCAGAATGGCAAAGATACCGGCTTCAGCAGCTGTCGTTCTGGAGACAGTTGAGGAAGATGCTTGCGAGCTCAGTTTCCCAAAAGAGTTCGAAAACGCTGAAACTCTACTAATATCTGAGGTACTGCATGTGGTGCACTATGTATATTATAGGCTTCATCAAAATAACCGATTGGAACGTAGCTCATTAGACATTATTCTAAACGTATAGGCAAGTGTCTTCGCAAGTAACAACAATTAAAAACAATAGAATCATGCATACGTGCTTTTATTTCTCGTTTTGGTACTTTCGATTGGATTAGTAGAATCTATTTCATAACATTGCTTTTGATTTTGAATATAGTTGAAATATTCATGTTTTGTATTATACTAGATAATACCAAAATATTCATCTGAATATTTTTTAAATGCATTGTTCTTCATTCACATGACATAGGCTGAAGAGTTGTTGCGGGAACAGTGGAACTTCATTTTGTCACTTGAGAAATTGGAGTGTTGTCGTTAGAGAATTATATGTGAAGCATATAGAAAAAATATTTATTTGGAATTAAATATGATCAATGTAATATATTATATTTAAGTTAGAGAAATACCTTCTGCCGTCTCATTATTAATCGTTCTAGAAAACGGTAAACTTTCTTGGAGAACTTATATTTGTGGCTTTATACATTAATATCGTGATAGGTTCACATGCTGCTTGATCACCGGAAGCAGCAAAACGAATCAGCTGAGGAGGAACAGGAACTGTCGGAACTTTTTACGAAAACGCACAACTACTGCGAGCGATTTTCAAAGTAGGTTACTAAGTCTTTGTAGGTTTAACAATATGTCATTTGCATGTACTCAAACATTCTATATCACAGAGAATAATAGATTATAAGCCTACTATTTACGACTCAGAGAACAGCGGCCTAGCTTAACTCGTGGATAAAGAATTCGTTTTTTGAGAATATATAAAGTAGCTGTTTTTGTGGAGCATTGAACGCAAGAAATGCAAAAATACGACTTAACATTTTATTATAAATATACTGAAAGGTTCGCGGTTGTGGGCTGAAAAAGAACATTATATTATATGCGTATTTCTTTTGACAGAAACCACTAAATTTGCCACGCTATTACCAATGCTTATGATGTGGCTAAAATAATAAAGTTAAGACATTTTTATGATACCTCTATGATTCGCCTAATAATTCTACTACTCTTCCTTACTGTTCTTCATACGTTTCTTTTCATTTGTATTACAGATTCAAGAACCGTGAAACCATTGGTGAAGTTCGAAACATGCTTCAGCAAAAGAAATTACACAAGTTTGAACTAGCCCAGTTAGCTAACCTTTGTCCCGAGAACCCGGAAGAGGCAAAAGCACTAATCCCGTCGCTGGAGGGTCGATTTGAGGATGAAGACCTTCGCCAGCTACTTGACGATATACAAACGCAGAAGAGCTTCCAATTCTAATAACACAGTATTAATTATAGGCGTATCCGAATTCTCATGGGTAATTATGTATTACTGTGTGTCTTAGGGGTGTTTCAATAAACTGTTTCAAATTTCACAGTCTAATAATACGAAATAAGTGGACATATGATTTTAGTGAAACATCTAGTGGGAGTAATCTAAGAGGATAGGAAATATAGTAATGGAAAGAGTCACATGTACTAGAGATGTTCATTTTTCTTGCCCATGAAGTACTTCAGGCACATCCGCAAGGATGAACACTTCGTTCTTATATACCAGCCACCTGTAACGGCTATTCGTGTGGTTATGTCTCGCTTGAGTAGGGAATAACCTAGCCGAAAGGTATTGACGAGCACCACTTGCAACATAAGGGTCAACAAGATACTCTTGATCAAATCCTGCCCTAAGCGTCCTCCTTAGGCCAGGATTGAACGAGTTGCCTTGATTATCTCTATTTCTGATTAAGCTGAATTTATAAACACACAACAATATGATATGGGTACTGCAAGTAGTCTCATACAAGCATCTGGACCTATTTTATCCCGTTGAAGATTTTGTGTTTAGCAGAGTTAGATGCAGAATAGGCTGGTGATCTCATCAACTGTGAAGAAAAAAGTAAAGGCATGATCAACCAAAAAATGCCCGGTTACTAAAAGTATTTTTTATTGATTTAAAACATGTGGTATGTTTAAGAGTTTCAGCTAGGTACTTTCAAATAGGAAATAGTTTGTAGTAGAATCCAAACTTCTGCAATAGATATTTATAATTTCGTTTTTACTATATACAGTGTTTATAGCGCTAAGAGGTATTCAAAATGCTCGCATCTAGTAAACTTATGAATGGGTTTTTTATAATTTCTAAAGTAACCAGACGGCATTGGACGTACACATGAGAGAAGTATCAAAAAGGTTGTGCCGAAAGTATATAATTAAAGTCGACCTATGGCTGTATTGAAAAGATATTTAAAATTTCACATTAAGCGCTATATATACTGTTATAGGGCAGTAGTATGCTATGCTAGGTATAATATGAACTCATGATATGTGGCTTTTATAAAAGAACGACGTATTTAAGTTTCAATATGATTGAAACAGGCTTCATGCAACGAGGTCAAATAAAAAAGAAATGCTTAGTTTAGCTTCTTTAGAATGAGGAGATTTAAATAAATGTTTCCGGTTGAAAATGAATCCCGTAAACGACATTTGTCACTACAATGCTGGATATTATTCAAGGGTGCATTCTTTAAGTAAATTCCATTGCTTTAAATAAATGAGAGAGCAGGGTTATGTTCATTTTATCAACGACGCGACGTAATCACGACGACCCGGATAAACTGGGTTGCTCGTTGAAATTGTGCTGCTGCCACATTCGCTAATTAAGATATTTCTAAGCTGTTGATCTCTATTCTTGTTAGTAAGATATGGTTCGGTAAAAGAAAATTACAAAAGATAGATGCTTTACTAAATACGACAAATACGAAATGATGAATAAATATACAGAAACCTTTAATACAAGTTGTTTTGCTAACTGTGTGTTCTCTGATTTTTAGAGAAAATTGAGGTTTATGATTACTATATAGAACGTTTAGCATTTCCTTCAAATCTGCTTATTTCATGATTCCATTCGTTAAATCTGAATGTTCCTGATCTTTATTGTATGGTTAAAAAGAAGTATTTCATTTATGTATTTATTTTAACTAAACTTGAAAAATAACACTCACATTTGTTTCAATAACTTTCTATTATTTCTTTTCGAGTAAAATCTAAAAATAGCTTAGGACGTAGTTCCTGTATACTCTACTTATATGTATGTTTGATTTAGGGTAGCAAAATAGATGTGATTCCTTTAAGACTCAACAAATCCATTGAATAATGTTTAACTAGTAGATAACTGTTACTACACAACTTCTTTCATAAGTATTTAATTATATGAAATCTGTCTTGCTAGTGCTTTAAATTAATGTCCCTTGTACTTTGAAGAAAACAATCTCCAAAGCTTTTATAGGCTTGTAGAATTTTCCTATCCACTTCAACATCGTTGTAAATTAGTTAACTGAAACGTTTTTCCTCTGTGGCAAATAAATGTATAAGCTTATCACAATATATGCACTTTCTTATAGAAAATCATGTGTAAACTATTTGATTTTCGTACACTATTCAACAATTCAAGAAAATTTATTACCGCTAATTATGATTAAAATCAATGTACTATGATGCAGACATCATCATTATGGAGCTACACTCAATGCACACGCAACAATTCTGCTCGCTGTTTTTATCTGTGCGATACTCCTCTTCATCTAAATGGTATGTAAAATAAGAAAAATAGATGAGAATTGAAGGACACCTCGCATTCATAGCTTACAAGTTAATTCAGATTACTTAAAGTCAAATCCAATAAATAATGAATGTGATATTATCCTTGATATTATTATCCGCAACTGCTCAAATTGAAACTTGTTTTTCCTTGTTTTTTGTCATCGCTATTCATCTGTTTTAGTTAATATTTCCTTATTACTTTTAGTTTCGTATCTCTCGTATATATATATATATATATATATATCTTTTACTCATTAATAATTGCCTTCAAGATATTAATCCATTCATTTATTAACAGTAACTCTATGTTACCTATCGAAGTACACTTTTGTGCACGAACAACAGCCAACTTGATAGAGTAGTTGTCTTTATTGTTTACAGGACAAGCACTGAGCGAGTTAAAAACAGTGTGTCTTGCCAAATCGAAGACTCCGGCTTCCTAATTCAACAAGGTGGTATTATAATTAGTAGCGATTCAGAAACTGTCCCTAATCCGGCCTTTTTCTAACCATCAGAGTAAACAATTTCTCCTTCGCGTTTAACTTCAGTGGCTGTAAGATTTTGCTGTTGCTGCAATTGAACCCGCTGCTGGTCGATGGCGCCAGAGACTTTTCGTTTTTTGACTCGTTGATGTTGAGCACGTAGTTCCAAACCTTCGGCCACTCTTTTAAGAATTTCGAAGTTGGTTCTCCCCCGCACCCGTATCGAAAATACTTCACCGTCCTGTCCAGTTTCGTGTTCGTTGTCAGTTGAGTTCAATATGCTTATCGAAGCAGACTCTGAGCCGGCTCCGGGGGCTGATCGTAGTCTGGTGTGACCCGATATGGCCATACTGTGTTGACCACTACTGCGATGTCCGGCACGAGCCGTTGCTCCACTGCTCTCCATGGAGAGTCGCTTGGCTAACGTTGTTTCATCGGTTCGTCGATCTCGCCCCGGACACGCGCAAACCTTAACCTGTATGAAAGCACAAAAATATACCATTGGTTAATAAGTGTCGGTTGTAAAAAAGAAAAAAAAATTACGTTGTATACCGGATACAATATCTCTGTAGAAAGCGATAGAAACTCTGTCATCAATGGTACCGAATTCGATCGACAGAAGTCAATAAGTATTAGTTAATATAGGTTGCATATTTATAGTGATTTTCAGCTTATACACTGCATTTTCAAAAATACATTAAATTGCAAAAAAGAATGAATAAAGTTATACATTATATCGCTATCAAGTGTTTTCTTTTTGATTTGTGACTTGATATCCTGGGTATGTACTAACCTCAACAACGGCTCGGGCCAACTCTTTGCCTTGGTGCTGCAGCAGAAACACGACCTCAGTAGCGCGTCTGTTCACTCCGCCAACGCAAGTATTTCTGCACATGAACTCAAAAAGGTACGTATACGATTGGCATCCAGTGTGTGGTTTTTCAAAGGGCACAACAAGGCAATGTCGATTGGAGTTCTGGATGTCCTCATGATATAGGGACTGAGGGTGTGGCGAGTTCATCCAAAATTTGCCCTTCAAACCTGATGCGTCAAGGTTGCGACAATGGTGCGGACATCGCACCACGTTCTCACTCCGGGATACCTAAAACGGAAAAACAACACGCGATATTTTAGATTAATTGATGTAGTTCACGACTTAAAGGGATTGCTGGTATGACTATTTAAAAGTCTACACATAGAGACGTACTTAGAAGCAATGTATCTAAAACCAGGCCACACTATTTTTACGGGGAAGAAAAAGAATATTATAAACATAGGTGCTCAACCCGGCTTATCGTCATTCGATCAGCATTGATTTATTTCTACTGTTAATGTGTACTTACGGCGTCCTTGTAAACTGGAACGACAACGATGTATGAGTTGTCCGGAGGCGGATGCATAGTGCCTACCTTAAAAGGACACTGCGAGTTGAGCATCACATACAACCGGCCCACTTCCCCCGAATAGGTCCATGTCATATTCTTTGTTACCTGCAACGCGTCAAGTATATCAGACCTTAGTTCTTTTGGTTCAACTTTGAAGAAGCCATTTTTATGAACAAAACTATAGACGCTTATACGGTGCAGGCTATCCACTCATATTTCTGATTCTATTATTACTAGTGAATCAAATATACCCACTGTAAAAATCAGGGTAGATACATAACGCTTCCACTACATTATCGTCCAATAATGTCTTTATAATTTGGGTTGACATGCGATTCCTAACAGTCAACAAACACTATTAGTCATACAGGCATCTCTTTTGCCTTCGTCGAAAAGCAATCGACGGGCACTCGGCTTCCATGCTAGCATACCTATTATGTCAAATGATCGTCAGTTGTATCCTGCTAAGCTTAGACAAGATGCTACGTTGCGCCTATTGAGGGTATTCCTGGAATTAACTTTTCTGGGCAACTTAAAATGATTTATGCTATACAACACTTGGGCAGCAGAGGCTGCTCCAGCAACTAACGACACATGACATCATAACACATCTAGGCATGTAAGTAGGAGCGATATAGATCCTCTTGTACATCATATGTCAACCTGAAAAGACCGTTGCAATACTACATAATCGATCCGAAAGCCTATCTATCGCTTCCTGTGCACCTCGTAACACTTCTACCATAGACAAATAGGTACAAGAGCAAATCTTCCGTCAGAATTAAAGTCGTCACATATACATAACCTATATAATATAGAAAAACAAACAAGACAACTCAATATACAAGGTTCCGAATTAAGTTGGCCAAAGCAACGCGGCGGGGGTTAGTGGGATGGTAGCTGTAGCAAGTTAAAGTTCTTTAAGCTTCTTGGGGCAGAATAAAATAAAAGATTTGTTTGCGTGAGACATATATACTGGGTAACATAGCAAGGGCTGTGAGTCGTTTTATACGAAAATTAACACAGTCAAGCATGTATGAGCAGCTAGGCATAAATGTCTTCCGTCCCTTCCTGATTAAGTGCTGCTGGTCTGGACTGACGGAAATCATAGTGTCTAAACTAAATGTAGCTAAGTTCTTATAAAACTCAACTAGAAAAAATCTAATTTACTGGTATAGGAGCACCATTTTGAAATTGTTGAATTGCTGAGAGAACGAACTTATATATATTGTATTTCATAAAAATACATCGTTTCTTTTACTTATACATAATTTATTCACTATACATATATTTAAGAGATATTCCATGACAAATATCTGGGAATTGCACGAATAAAGTGATCGGTACCTTTTCGTGAGCATCGAAGAATACTCGGAATCCATAATCTCCCGGATTACTGCTTAAAGTCTGGTTGACGACGGTCGAATTGAGGTTAGCGCGAATCCATTCATGCTCTTGAACGAACGGCTATAAAATAAAAGAGAGAAAAGACAAAGCATGTGAACATTTCTAATTATTAAATTGTTTCGCGGTTATTTTTAATTATTCAGTTAATTTCGATTAATATTTTATTTGACTTTTACGAAAAAATAATTTATTTTAATTATTTTTATTTTAATTACTTCGTTGCTGATTACCTGCCAGGAATCTTTTCTCAAATTTATTCGTGCAAGAGTTTTGTGTTTCCAGATATGTGTAATGTATGTCTCCGTAATAGCTTAGCAAGTAACGTATTTGCTTGCTAATCTCAGGGACACGTTGTAGTCCAAGTTCAAACTGAGCACCGACACACTTCATTTCATGTTCGGAGCCCACCATCTGATGGAATGCTTAACGGGAGCACCGAACATAAAACTCGAAACATAGAGATATTATATATATTGATATACTAAGGTAAGCATGCAAGTTCAGCATCCTGTTTCTTGTGCGAGAATGGACGTTATAGCACACTACAAGGTATTCTAAAGAATGCTTCAGACACGAAAGTTCGAACAAATGACAATTTTGACGTATCGATAATTCGCATTACTATGTTGTATAAATAAGACAAACGCAACTGATATGTGGTGGACGTTCTATCATTATGTGCCCATAATTTAGCATTAAACATCGTGTATTAGTTGTTACGACACTAATCTCGAATACATCAGTAGGCTCCTTCTGCACATGAAGCGAAGCAAGGCAAGCTGCCATTCCGGATACAAAGAACAACGTTTGGCGTCTTTAAATCAACTCAACGGCGCAAACTGAATCGGAGGTTGTTCAGCAATTTGTTATAGCTCGGGAAAGGCAGTCACATTTTACCACAATTTGATCCAATGCACAGGTGATGCTGTCGTAACCAGTTCATAGATAATTGCGCTCAACAAAGTTCAGGTGATACGTATCGACTACTACAAATTAAGCTGCTTAGGTAGATAGATGTATAACACTTGTCTTTAAATCATTTAGTGCAATTATATATTAAATATTCTACGAGATTTTTCGAATCACACATGATTGGCGGTAATGATGATTGGTGGCAGATGCTAGAATTAAGTACTTCTCGAAAACCGCACATGACAGTTTCAAGGAGGCGCAAAATTTTAAAATCTGATACTCTATAATAATAATAATTGTAATTATTTATATTATCTTAACAGACACAACTAAAAACAAGAGCGTAATTAGCTGCGTACGTGTGGGTCTTGTCCCATTGCTGTAATTTGAATGGAGGAACGGGAGTAACTGAGTGGACCTTAGAGAATTTAACACTGTTGCATGACGCGAAATATAACTCACATTGGCTGCTGGTATTTGCATAGTCCCTGGTAAGTGCAGCTAGTACAATAAACTACTGCGCCAGACAGAGTCTATATACACCGCATCAATAGTCGGCAGTTAACCAGCACAAACAAAACTGGATTCGGGCCAGGTCCAGGCCGGTTAGCGGGCTGTGCTCCTAATTGAGCAGAAATCTTCTGTTGAACTACCGGCGCAGGCCACCACTGGTTTGGCTTGAGCAAGACGAACAGACAGGGCGCAAGTTACAATGGCTCACATGGACCATGCGCGAAGGCAGGTCATGCTCTGTCTGGACATGTCGGAGCAGCTCCGCGTAATGCGCAAATACTATAAATCATTACCGTGCCATCTACTACGGGCATGCCTATCCATGGCAGTATGTCAACTGATGCTACGTTTCTTTCCCAGACAGAGAGTGCTAAGTGGTGAAAAATCGTTTATCACCGTTTGTGCAAACATTTAAGGCAACAGTAAACAAAATAAGATAATAATAATAACAACTGTCTGCGAAACTTGTCGAAAGAATCACCAGTTCCAAAAAAGTTAACCAACGATAAGATTGATGCTCGTGAGTCAAGATAATGCTAATAAGTAGAGAAACTGAATAGCGACGTAAAAATTCTATAAGGGTGTTAAAAGTATTCACATACATGGTGACGATTGATTACAAAAGCCAAAATGTTTCGATTTAACGTCCAACATGACCGTTGGCATTCTGTCAAGCCGCTGGCTCTCACTTCGAAACAAAGAATATTTATGCTTGGATTCGAACCTACATCACCACATGTCCCTAGAACTATCAGGCAAATTCGTAACTAAGCTATCACCGAGCCTCATTGCAGTAGCCTGGCAGTATTGTTAGTGTCAACAAGTCAATGTTTGTGTTAGCGAGTAGAACAAGTTGGCCACCATCCCGATAGTCGCTAAGCGAGTAGGGGTAATGCCAAAACAATTCCCCACTGTGGCCCTTTTCCAAAACATGTTTCGTTTGGTCTGACGCAACCTACCACAGATATAATACGGCCATAGTCGATACCGTATAACTGTATTTCTTTCATCACAGAGGTGGATATTGCTCTAGGTACCAACCCCATTAAGAAACGTGTATGCTTGGTGTACAGCGACAATGAAAGTTGCCACTGCGGTGCGGGCAGCTAGAAACCGTAATACCATCACAGATAGATACAATACATTTATTCGGTCGTACTGACGTTTCTTATTTAGAGGAGTAGTAGTACTTCAAGAAAAAGGATTGCGACAATAAAAAATGTTTTTGCTGTTTTTACAAAGTTATAATTCGTTGTCATTTGATTGACGTAATATCTTATTGCATCTGTAGCCCCTCAATTTTTCCTCAGTCTCTCTTAAAGCATCTTCCCGTGTTCCCGGATTTCCCATGAATCGAAACATCGTGTCGCAAACAGGTTTAAGTGACTCATAGGACACAATGTCGGTCCTAGGCCGCGTGAAGATGGTACACAACGATTACCGTCAAACCGTTAATAAATATTGCTCGAATTACTTGAGCTCTGCACAAATACGTTTAAGCTGACCTCAGAAGAGGGAAAGGGCAAACATGTACCTAACATAACGGTACACAAACTGGCGAACATGTTGTTGCCAATTGGTTGCTAGCAGTCTATCAGTGATTATGTGGACTCTGCTTGATAATCGGTTTTTAGTAATAACAGGTAACAACAACGTAACAAACATCGTTGTATTCCTAGGACAATTATATCCGTCCCATTATCATAAATAATGGCTATTTCATTACTATTAATTTACCTTAACGTCCTGATAATGTGGTGCACGACGCTGTGTTTGCTGCTGACCTTGTCGCTGCGACTGCGCGGATGCAACCAGTTGTTGTGTATTAGGCGCCATTAAAAGCATTTCGGCGAAATTTTGCAATTCTGGGTCATTTTCGTCTTCTAAAAGGGACATTTGTTGCTGGTCCTGGATATAATAAAGCATATTGCTATTAGGGTTGCTGACGTTTATGTTGTCGTTATTGAGCACCGCCGCAGTGCTGTCTTCGTTTGCGAGAACAACCGAGAGTGGACGCTCTCCAGTGTCAGCAGCATATTGCGCGTTTGCATCTTCAGGCAACTGAAGCATCATGTCGATAATCTCCTGCGAGTTTGATGTTGTTTCGGTGTTGCCACCCTCCATCGCAGTTCTTAAATGTTGGTCCGAGGACAGGACACTCATTGCAAACAAGTCACTGAATTCAGACAACTGTGTAGAGAACGTCACTTCGCTGGTGGCCAGGGCCGGGGTAAAACGAATTGTTGATTCCGTAACACTTATCGTTGCGGTTATAGTTGAATTATTAAAAGGAGATCAATTGAAGTCTTAACGGGCTTTGATAGGTCGGTATTTTTTCTACCTTGAATTAGATTCGCAAAAGTAACCAAACTTTGTAGTCTATTTACCTCAGACTTACCGGCAGCCAGGCCGCTCTCGCGGCGATGACAACCGAGCTGGCGTCCTGAACGCGTATTGGTAACCTTAGCTTACAAACAATATCGACTTGCCTTTCCGATGTAAGCACTAGAAGCGGGTCGGCGTCTGCTTCTTCTTCGAATAGCTAGCGAACAGGGGCTACGTGCCCCACACACACATAGCAGAAGTCGTCCAAATGGGGCGGGCTTTTTTGAAAATTGTAGCGAACAAATCAGTCTTTGGATGAACATGACAATAATTCACAAATAAACTGTAGAATGAACTTGGCTTCACCAGAAATACACGGAAAGCACAGACAAATTAGTGCAGCTTTCATCAAGATCTCTGGTCAGACTGAAGATCAAAGAAGGTTTCTATGGATTTCGATTTTAGCTGCAGCTGGAGCAACAGGTAAATTGTTGGTGCATCAGTATAGCTGAGCGCCACGCGGGTTGCAGACGAGTTCATTGGATTAGGGAGCAGTACTGTTAACCAAGATCTGCGGACAAAGCAGGTGGTATGACGCTTGACAAGTTCAATTCTTATTGGTAAATTATGACGTGTATATAAACTGTTCACGGTTCACTAGTATGAAATAAAGAGTTTGATGCAGTATCATGCCCATCATATATTATGTATGTTTTTTCTTTTAGCGGTAACAAATACTTCATATTAACTTACCGTTAGCCATGTTTTTAAATGTTTACTTGTTATACTTTATTCGTTAACGTCAAGCCCACGAGCTTGGTGTTAAGGCACGAATTACAGTCTGTCGTTAATAATATTTATCTTTACCTTGAAAATGATATGTTGATTTTGTTAAGACACAAAATGATCTTTTAGTCTACGCAGTTACGACTAAATTACTAAATAAATGATTTAAAGACTGGAAAAGTCGAAATACTTATATGCAAGCATTTGCACCCTAAGTTATAAACTATCATTACGATATCGAGCATTCATGAAGTTATGACATCCGTGTGGTATATCAGGAACGTAACTTGTAACAATGCTAAATCTTCGTTCCGAAGCCTTTCATCAGCCGACTAGCACTTTAGAGATATGCATGCTTATTCATAACAATAAATAATCATTTTTTTTATTAAATAAAAAGAAGTGCCATCAACACTCATCGCGTCCGGCGCAAAAACAGGACCCTATTTTATTTCATTTATTTGCATTAGGTTTGTTTCTCTTTGTGATTCAATGGGAAAAGATTCGTATCGCACATTAAGAATCAACTGATTACAAATGCTTAAGTATATCGAGTCTATAATGAGCTATCTTCTTTTCTTTACATGGCCTTAAAAAAAAGATAACATTTTACCTCATTAGAATAATTTTTTCAGATGTACTTCGGCGTTGTAAAAGTTACCTTTTTCAGATTAATAAAGGACGCACAACTAAACCTACCGACATCTCTCTGATGCCGGTAAGATTAATTAAGATGCATAATCTTTTCATTCACAGCGATTTTGAGTGGCAGTAGACACGCAGATTAAACACCATTTCGTGTACGTCTTTTTTTAGGTGTAATCTAACTTACAAAGGTGCAACATATATTGGTACTATTAGTTTAGTTTTTTTCGGAATTACCAAACAATAGAACTAATGGTCGTAACAATGTTTCTTAGGTGATCGCGTAAAGTAAAAAAAACACTACACGATGTGTGTTGATCTATATACAAAAAATAACGCATGAAAGTTGGGAGTTATGCAGTAAAAAGGAGTACCAACTATCGTTATATTACTCCATAATACAACGCCAACAATAAAGACGTACTTGACAATAAGAACTTGTGCGTTTATTAAATTACAATAAATAAAAAGTTCACACAAATGCGAAACAATACGTATATGGAAATAACTAATCAGTAACAATTTTTTCTCTGAAGCTATTGAAGCAAGTGTCTTCTTACAAGCTGGTACTTCTCATTAACTATATGTGACTATAACTATATAATTAATTCATCGAGACGTCAATTGTTCACGCTTGAAATGTTAAGTGAGGTAATCTAAAGCATGATAAATAATTGAATTTATATACTACTATAGATGAGAAGACCAGTATCGTTCGTAGAAAACTTATCCGTTCAGTAGAAGGAAACAGATAGAAATATTTACATTTTTAATAATGTAATTTACGAATTAAAATTCAAGTGGCGCAACAATTGAAGATGTTTACCTATTGCAGAAAGTGATATTATGAACGTACTGTAGATACGCGTAGGTTGCCAAGATAGATGATTGGAGCCTGAATGGACCTCCTTGTACATAGGACTTTTCAGTCAGGTGACTGATTCGTTAACGAAGCTCGCAAAACGCCTAATTGATGCACTCGGGGCTTCTTTCTTGCATGTCTCTGCACAGACATACAAAAAATGTATTCAATGTTATTAGGGTCACGAAATTGTTAATCCATTGGGACAAGTGTGCTAAGGGCGACGTATCTGTCTAGCCGCCGTCGTAAAAATAGTCACCACAGGCTTACTATTCATTACAACTACTATGGAGTTTTGCGCACGTCGAATGTAATAAAACTAATCCAGGATATAAAATGTTTGACATGCTACTACAGTGGATAATGAATAGCTTTGGCGGGCTATGTCCAAAACTAAATGAGCAATGTAAGGATAAACTTTTGTTGCTACCTGCGATGAACTATAGTCGTAGAGCTCATAACGAGAAAATGACATTAAATAGGTCAAACAGACAAATGTTAGGACGTATAGGAGTACTTCTCTTGATTGGAAAAAAGTTCTATAAAGAAGTGTGGCCTTAAATTATTAGGAACACGGCCGATAATCAACTAGAAACTACACGAAAAGCTACTCGAAGAAAGGAACCCGGCCTGTTTCTTTTTAATCATGTGTTCAGTTACAACCAACAGGCTTGAGTAATGCGGAATATCTGTTTTGATTGCGTTGGATATGTTAACAACGAGCATGGGGCTTCCCATTTAAGTGGACGCTTCTTGAGAGATTTATGATCGCATTTTTTTTTTTGCCAAGTACAAATGAAGGAAACCCAAGATTTCTTTAATAAATCGTCAACTTAAACAAAGCTTCGTTTTAGAAGAGCTCCAATACCAATATAAATTTTCCACCAGTCCTGCAATGTAGTTCCGAAAGGCAGTGTTACATCAGATTTTAGCAGGTCCGAGTTCTGCGATACATTTGGAGTTTGCCCGCTTGTGGTTAACTGCCAAGTTATTAAAGCACAAATATTAGTTTAGCATTACTAAATCGAACTTGCACCGCTTTATTATATTGTAGTTTCCACTCCTTCCACAACTTGAATAACGGTTTTTTAACTCATAATATTTTTATGACTACCTATTCTTGGTGTATTTTTTACTTCCTATATATATAAAATCATCCTTAGGTACATCTTTTTAGGACGTTTTAAATACAGTATAGATATTTTTAGATAGACATTGGTTGTTAAAAATTACGCAATAGGAATCTTATGGCACAGCCGTAGAACTGAAAAAATCGTAGAACGTATTTTTATGTTATGGGTAGAATTGAAGTCTTGAGCTTAAATGTATTATTCCTCATACGTTTTCTCGATGCCTCGATAGAGTTATTGAATTTTCCAATAGCTAGGAATTAATAAGATGAATAGGAGTACACTTTTTTTTTGGCGGTCCCAGTGTCCTAGTGGGCATTTGATAAATGTCTTTTTTATCTATTATATTACCTACACTTTTATAGGGAACGCAAGTCATCAACACTTAGGCCAGCCTTTTGCTTAAAGCACGCTGAATCAATGGTTTTAGGAAACCAGGACCCTCAGTAGGGAATCAAAAGCATTGACCAGTACGGGGTATTAATATTACATCTTGAATTAACGCTTTTCGCCATACTTTAAGTTCTCTAAGGCAGTGAAAGTAACATGTCATTTTATCATGAAGATCCTAATTTGATATGATCACAGCTATAGGTGAAAGGCACAGGTGAAAGAAATTAGAAGTGCACTGGTTGGAAAATCTTTACGTTTTTAAGGATTCTTCCTACAGGAAGAGCCGCATGCCCCTTTGTTTAGGGCATACATAGAAAGAGTGTCAAAAAGCTCGCACCGTCAGGTTATGTAGAAAATCGATTATTAATTTCTTTAATTAACACTGATATATAACGTACATTGAATGTCACTCGTTGCTGTGGAGGACTCAGCGAATTCCTACATTTTTAAAGGCTACGTCAATTTTTCCAAATATTAATCCAACCAATAATATAGTTTTAAAATCCTATGGGCAAACAAAAATGGAGCGATGTAATTGTCCTTTGCAGGGAATTAGCTTAAAGTTGCTTTTTCTCGAAGCAAGTACACTGGATTAAAAAAAGTCATTTGGCACATTAAAAAAATAGCTAAACATTACTTCAGAAGAGGATAACTACTACGACTGTTATATAATTAAATGACGTTTTACATACCATCTAGCCTCTCCCGACATATTTAAAACCTTTAGAATTTTTTTTTTTTGATAAACCGATCGCTCACGTCTTTACGTCGTATACACTTACGATCCTTTGCTCATCATTACTCTCACGTACAATACAAATCTTTCAGACTGAACCGTGTCACTACTGTTTACGCTCAAATAAGGTTCCTTCTTGTAATATATATTCTCCGTACAAATAAATCATAGACTAGCTAATCGCATATGAAATTACCCCCTTTTTTTTATTCGAGCCTAGAACATAAGTGTCTGTTGTTTAATAGACAGTCAATGAGAGTATTTTTACAACGTTGCTGTGTGCTTTCGTCTTTCTAGATCTGCACGAATCCATATCTTTTTTGGCCTGTTACCATTGTTTTTATACTCGTCATTCATCTACGTACCAGCATTCACATTAGAGCCGCGTTTATACGCACCATGTCAGATTTCGTTCTATAGCTCTACGTGTAAAGGTGGACCTTTGTACTTTTGCTCCGTGTTCACATTGGCCTTTTTCAATTACCCACTAGGGCTTGCTAATTGATGAATTTTAAGAGATCACAAGTTATTCAGTTGCCATATGTAGAGTCTACTTATCTATTGTTATTTTTTTTCTTTTATCTTCGCTTACTAACCATTCGCGTCTTTATTTACAGGATATTATTCTGAGCCTTTTTTTACTATGTATTTCTTCTTTTGGATTTAATAAATAGTGTTTTTTTCCTACTTTACGCCCTTTGGATTTTTTTATCTTTACGTTAACGATCCCATTTTAATCACACACGGCGTGCCGCCGATTACAGTAACGCATATTTCAGCCTTGCGACAACGACGTTATGATACCATACAATACGATCATCGCTAAGTTATAGCTGGAGTTTTTGTATAACCTCAGCACATATGAGCTATGGCCGTCTTTTGACCATTTGGAATTTGTAGCACATTCATTGATTATCTTGGCAAGTTTCTGCTCGCCACATAAAATCATTATGAGGTCGTTTGGACATAGTTGTTGTTGATTTGAAAATTACATCTCACTGAAAAGTAATTTTGTGCAAATTATTTTAATACTAATTTTTTGGATACGTAAAGAAACGTACGTGAACAAATTATGCTGTTACATTATAATTTTAATTAAGATGTGGTACATTCGCAAGAATTTTTGAAACTATAGAAACTATCAAATATTTTAAAATTTTCCAGCTTTTTTTAAAAAATATAACTCATATTTCCTGTGTGTTATATCGTTCGATTTAATTCACTTTATAGCATGTTTTCATTTAGCTAATTTTGTGTCCCAATTTTACGTAATTTCTAGGGTCTCTCAATTCATCACACATGTTCCGCTTCAGTATGTCGCTTTTTCCGCATTGTCTATAAGATTGGTTTTCTGTTTCTCGATATTTCGTCCTCCCTCCATTTTTGTATTTGATATGCTCTTTTTTTTACAACCTACGAGTGGTCCTGGCTCTTTCGAATTAGTGTGCGATTTTCTCTCGGTCACATTATATCAGATTCATTATCCACCTGTTTGCTTCCTATTTCCTTTCCTTACCATTTCATATGATTTAGTTTTTACCTGTCCACCTAGGTTCCTCATATAATATCCTTTACAGATATCCACTATCCTAGTCGACGAGCCTAAAAATGACAGGTACACGTTTTTCAGCAATTTTCATATATCATGTAAATAATCGCCTGACATCTATATATACTCTTGCTCTACTCTGTGAGTGAACGGCGTTAGCTGTTATCTACTATCATTCTCTGTTTCCCTCACTTAGTTACCTCGATCAGTGTCCGTTCGTAATACGTAAGCCATTTGTTTTTTACCTTTTCTCTCAGAATTGACTTCATTATTTTTGCTTGTTCTCGCACTTAACAGTCGTCTCGCCAGAGTGTATTCAGTAGAAGCGTACATGTGCGTCCAACCAATGATAGATCGCGTATGTAATCTACTCTAATTGTCCAACGATTCTTTCATTGTACAATAATTATTGATTAAAAAAATTTAGAATAGATGTAAAAAGTAGACCCGAACAATGGGGCCGACTTGGTTAGCAAATGTCCATCTTGTAAACGTATCTGTGCCTGTCTGAATTTCTTGTAGCCTTCAGGAAATGACACATCAAAATTAACAACCCTTAATATAAGTTTCTAGTTCCTACTTTGAATTATTCAGTGACTGGGTTAATATAAAGTGTTACTTTGATACATTATATATTTGGTCTGTTAGAAAAATGTTTCAAAGAATCTGATTTGAATAATCCATAAAACTTGTTAGTGCTATCCGCTGTGACGTACGCGTATAACCTGCGCTACTTATCCAGAAAAACGTTTAAAAATGGGTAACAGTGACTCGGGAATAGTCTGCATTTACCAAGAACAAAGATCTGGATAGCCTTAAAAATTGCGTGATTTGCATGATTGCTGTTCAGACTGGAAAGAAAGAACAACAGAATAGATACTAGGTACTAGGAGTAGCGAGAGGCGCTTGAAACAGCTGTCAATTGTTATCGATGTTTGAGGGGAGGGAAGGTGCCGTTGACGATCGTACCGCAACTACCATCGTCCTACTCGTTAAAGACGCCGGATCCCCAGCTCCTACTTAGACATAGCCATAGATAACAATTTCCGATAATACTACGATAGAAATTCAGATGATGCGTTCAAATACAAGCGATCTCCTCGATTTTTCCTCTTCTTTCATTGTTCTAGCCAGGACAGCACTTCATTAACTGCACAGGAGTCTGAAGCGACATTTAATGATTGCACCGGACGTAGAGCTTAAAACATTTATGGTCTGCTAGAGAGATATTCAATTGTCTTCCGGCAGTTACCACGAGTCCAGCCTGAAGGAAGGACGACAGACAGAAGGGCGGTTGTAATCGCTTTTCCAGATGTCGCGTTCGCTGAGTTTAGTGGCCACTGCCATCAGTGTTAGGCAGGACGACAGACAGACCGGGCCCACATACAGTCTCTCCCAGGCGAGGGTGATTCCTTTAGGTTGTCGAACTTGGCGATAGGTGTGACAGTCACCTAGTCAATGGTCGAAAGAGCAAGGAGGCTACATTTTCCTAGCACAAAATACTCCAGGGTAGGCTGAAACCTTTTTACATTT
This sequence comes from Varroa jacobsoni, assembly GCF_002532875.2. Classification (NCBI taxonomy): domain Eukaryota; kingdom Metazoa; phylum Arthropoda; class Arachnida; order Mesostigmata; family Varroidae; genus Varroa; species Varroa jacobsoni. Next base: position 405,138 of record NW_019214278.1, read on the forward strand.
CCTATTACTTCGTCGGTGACGTCGGGTGGGTGCGAATAATTGAACAGCTGAAACAGGGCACGAAGATACTGTAAGCTAACAGCGATAAGAAAAATGCTGAATGTTTTTTATGGATCCACTTCATTGTCTTTGATATAACTGACGTAAGTTGAGGCTGCCGAAGGTAACAAGAAAAAAAAAGTTGACAACGAAAAAATGGAACACGAAAAGAGTGAGTGTCATAAATCTTCTGCTACCAACTGATCCTTCATCGTCCCCTCGACGAGTGTCGCCGTGAAGATTTGCATTTTGTGTGCCTTTGTGTGTATGTTAGACTTTAGAAGTGAAAAGGAAGAATTCTGGGCATCGAGTGACACCACCATATGTATTAGTGCTTTTAAATGAAAAACTAGTAACTGTTTTACAATGTGTGATGATCTGAAACTCTAGAGCCTCCTGCTTTTCATCATTACCACGAAGTGAATTCAATCAGAAATAAGAAGCAACAAACAAAAATGGAACCATTTGACTGAGCCACTATAGATAATCCAATGTAAGCTGCGTACATGAGCCGTACATGTCTCGGCACAAGTTACACAGACTTCGACAGCAGAAAAGAGAAGTTAGCCAACTTCTAGTTATAACGACCGAAAAAAAAATTACGAAAGCAACAAAGCGTTGTTCGGCCGTAAGCGATGGGGAACCGGCTACATGCTGTACGCACGTACAGAAATCCAATACGAAAGCACGTGATTATTCCAGGCGCACTGCTCCTAGCGCACGTTGTGTTTGCTGCGGTGAATCATAATGAACCGACTTATCTATCATCTTCTATACACCCGCTCTCAAATTTATATCATGGTGAGTAGGCTGAAATTTCATAAACATATTTTAACGCACATGTATACGCGAGGAGAAAGTATCGGAAGTTGAAGTAAATATGCACAAACTCTCATTTCTTTTTTGTTTGAATCGTTGTCTCTTATAAGCGCAATTAGAATTAATTCATGTACTTATCTATATATATATATATATATATATATATATATATATATATATATAGTAGGGTACTCGCTCTATTTTATCTTTTTATGCTGCGAAAATGTCCGCAGATTCGTATGTATATATTTGTGGCCTAAACGTGCTTGATAACGGAAGAAATCATTGTGTTAAAGGAAAGAGAATATAACAATATATTATGAATTAGGACCACATAGCTGACACGCTCACGATTTTTGGAATCGAGTCCCTCTATAATTTAATGTAACTCATATTTAGCGCAATAAATGTCATTGAAGGTTTAAATAGTCTGTCGGATGTATCGTTGAAATACCTACTGTGAGCAATCTACGGTCTACTTAGCTAGTCTAAGACCAACGAGAATACAAACTGCTTCTACCAGTTACGGTATGAATTCCGTGTTCAGGTCTAACAGAAAACTACTCTTATTTCTGTCCCTCTTCTCTCTCCCTCCCTCTATCTCTCTGTCTGTCTCATTCCACAGGGCACACATAATTGTAAGAGAGGACCGTGTTTGGGTCTTTAATTAAAATGGCTACCAGGTGTGCGACAATTGTATCAGCTTTGGCGATCCTCAGCTGATTATTTTGATCACTATTATTTTTATTATAGCCACTGTAATTATGAAGTGAACGACTCTATTCTCAGTACTACGTTTCGCTTTTATCGTGCATTGATCAATAGCACGAACATCCAAAGATAGTAAATGGACTGGTTAAAAGGTAGCTAACTACAGGCATCGTGTACCTTCTTGGCCTTCACAGGCTATGCCTGCCCTCTTCCATAATATTCTATTATGGAATATTTTGAGACCTAAAAATGAAAGTACTTCATTCTACGATTATTTATTTAACTGAGCAGAATCACTGGAAAACACTTTTTTACCTGGTATGAAGAACGTTTCCTAATACTTCAATACTGCCTCTCCTAATACCTCAATGCGTTAGTAACCTTCCTTCGAAAAGTAGCACGGCTTTTCTTAATGTACTTCTTTTACACAATAAATGTAGCATTCTAAACAGGATTTAAGAGATATTACAAATCTACCTCTACACGGCCGTCACTTATGTTGCGTAAAACGAGCCAGTAAAGAATGTTTCAGAAATATACCTGAATTAAGGTCATAGAGCCTTCCAATTTTAGAGCGTATGGGCAATAATTGGATTTAGTAGCTGCACGCGATCCGTCGACGTTTTTAAGCTTCTAGAAGCCTGTATGCTTTTACAGCGGCCAATATGGCAATCTTGACAAATCTGAAGAATCTACGAATGCTGAACATTCGACAAATTATTGATCAAGTACGTTTCTTAGTAAATGGACTATGTTTAAGACGAATTTTTGGATGAAACTAAACATATGAGGGCATAAAATATCAACTTATGATATATTATATGAAACTCACGTTTGACCCCATTAGAGACATAATCGTGAATATAAATTTGGTGCCGAAATATCTCTTGCCAGTGTTCCAATAATGCCGCAGAGCTACCCTCTGTAGTAAATTTTGGTTTACATAACTTTGTACCTCTAAAAATGTAATATGCCTACAGGTGTTTCAAGTTGTACTTGAACTGGCTTATATCGTCTTCGTTTGATCCAGGTACTTTCAAGTGGCCGTGATTCGAAGCACAATTTATAAGAGGTCTGTCAATCAATCGTCGGTCTACTGAGCAAGTAAAACCTTCAGGCCGTAGGCCGTTTAGTTAATTTTAATCAAATGAACATAAGAACAGGTGATAAAGGGTCTGCACAGTGTAGCTAAGGATAGCATTTCTATAGAAGTAACTAATGACCCAGAACACTCTTATATTTGGATTAGTTTGTAGCTTGGTCTACATAGACGGTCCGGTTAGGCAGAAGCGTTACGATGTACTTCGCGAAAAACTTTTTAGTGAAATGCTAGAACCGCGTGATGTCTTCGTTTACGTCAAATATTGCACTTTGAAAAAACCGGGCTAGTGATATCATTTTGTTAAAGTTAATATGAATTGAAGTACAGAGCGTATAAATTTTTACGTCTGGCGTAATCTTGTCAGGCTCATTGTTATAGATTTTCTAATAAATATTCACGCTTCACATTCGATAAAGAACACGTCCCAGTATAGAAGAAACATTGAACTCTTTCGTATCATAACACTAGCTAAGGTACTTTTTCTGCTCCAACGACAGTTATGAGCATCGTGAGATACCATTTATAAATGAGATTTTATCTGTTTGTTTAGTCTTACGTATACCTCATAACAAGTTTATTTTACGGGATGCATCTTCGCAGAATCGGCAAGCTTAGCACAAAGAAGTCCGTTATTGAGTTGGCAGACGCCTGTGTGGCCGACAACTAGGAGTTGACCGCCACTTAATTATACTAATTGTATAGGACATTGTATTATCTCTAGTGCTGCATGTTTAAGTAAGGTTTTCAAAGTAAATAACAGCTTTTGTCGAATATAGTTTTTTTTTTTTTTTTTTTTTTTATATATATGGTTTAATCTACGACACATCGTGTTCCCTATTGACATTAACAGAGAATGGATTTTTCGTTCTGCAGCGTGGCTTGCTAAACCGTCACCAAAATCAATGTGTGATAACTGCCGATGTGTTTAGGCATGCCTAATTTCAGGCTGTCACGAAGCACACAGCCTATACGTTGGCTGCCATTATTAACGATTGTTGTCACTTCTCGGAACGATATTTTTGTCATTATAACCTAGTTCGTAACATCAACGTATGTTTGTTGTTGAAGTTCACTAAAAAGTAATTGATTTTTTATATAATTTATATTGATATACTATATATATAAATATATATTTTTATATAAAGGTAATTAATTTCGTTTGCCGAAGTCAAGTAAGGTAACTTCTAGAGGCGAGGTTCAACTATCGTTTTTGAATAGGATAGCTTGAATATATACACAGATTAGGTGTATAGACGTTATACAAAGATAAAAATATCATATACAGCAGTTGGCACTTATTATCCGTCTACTAAAAATGGCATGGATTACGCCTGTGTACTGCAAAGCATGCAAAAAAACGCTCAACAATATGATGAAAAATTTGGCTAACTAAAATTCAAGTTTGTATAGGATTTCATTCCACGTATTAGCGATTTATTTACGTTCACAGTCTTGGCGATCTTGTGCAGGACGTCAATTCTGTTACAAACCGCTTTCTAAATAATTTTTTTTTTCGTAGGTGTTTTAGTTTCCTGCTCGCATATGTTTGTACGACGTAATGTGGGATGATCGTATGAATGAATCTTGAAGCCTGCACGGAATGATATAAAATAGCTCCATTTGCCGATAGCTTTTGTGCTGTCCAAAGTGTTCGTAAATTACATAGAACACACGTTTTTATCTAACTATATCACGAAACAGATAAGATGACTTCAATGATGTATACCTACGGCTTTCTTTTTGGATTTTATAAATCATCGTTAATATTAAATGTAACATTTTAATTTTCATGTATTTCTAATGTCTGCAATAACTAAGTAGTTTGTCAAAACATTATTTTTAGCCTGCATGTTTTCCAGACCCATTGTAAAATAGATGCTCGCCAGCCAGTGGTGCTTACTTGTTAAGCCTTTTAAAAAAGTGTCCGGGACAACTTCGTGCGCTTACTATACACGATCTCTTACCGAGCTCTAAATGAAAACCTTTTTATCTCGAAAAAAACAGGCTGTGTTTTTATGCGTTTTCAATAAAGTATGATGTTGGGGTTATTATTACAGAAAACGGTGTGTCAATAATTGGGTCTCCTCTGGAAAACTGCACTCCTGCAGCAGTTGAGCAGTTTCCCAAGCCGATGCTCACAATACAACAACGCCGTCGGGGGTGGCTGGCAGTACACATTATTGTTGCTATATACATGTTTGCCGCGTTGTCCACTCTCTGTGAAGAATATTTCGTTCCTGCTATTGAGGTAGGTATTTTGACCGGCTATTGCAGCACCTGCGTAACAAAATATGAGAAAGCTGCGTTTGATTTAAATTTTGCTTACCAGCACCACTTTATAGCTACGGATAACGGCCAACGCTAGGATTTAATTGCTAAGATCACTGTAATAGCGTCTACTTAATTCAAAATGTTTCCTAGTAACAGATGTTGCTAACTGAAACGGCAAAAATATTTATAAAACGCATTATCGCAACGAAATTCGAGGGAAGTTTACAGTACATCATATCAGTGGACACCAATTGCGTAGACGTCACGGTGAGTAGGGAATATGAATTTCGACTTCCTCGAAAATGGCGAAAACACACTGACCCCATGGTATTCATCGAAAAATCGTAGCCATCCGAGGATAACGGTATAACTAAAAATCGTATTTCTCTTTAAAGAGCGACTTACTAAAGTTTCTGGCCGGTTAATTAGGCAAAGTAGAGGATAATCGGAAGTTAATCTGTGTATTCGATGTGAAGCAAGTGGCGCGTGATTGACGTCGACGGCTGCGGCTAAAGAAGAGACAGGTGTCACCCTTTGATATTGGTATAAGTTAACGATCTTCATATATTAGAAGAAGATAGCTCGAATAATAATGAACTCTAGCTGAGGACTCGCCATTTATTATGGATTTTGACGGTCAGCAATTGTACGATTAACTGGGTTTAAACTGAAGAGCATAAGTATTTTGCCGTATTACGTCAACTCATCTAATCGTTGTTTGTCTTGAGAATCGTAGTAGCTGCCAATAGTGTGAAATGCTCTTAGCTTTCTTTTAGCGTGCAGATGAGGACAGAGCATTAATTGAATACTTAGCGAAGACCGATATAAAACGTTTTCTTTTATCAGAAACCATTCATTCGAGGTCGAGGAGACTTTAGGTCGGGCCTACAGCATCATGATAATATCAGGTTGGCTTTCAATACGAGACAAACGTAGATAGACGAGCCTGGATGAACTTGGTGCATCAATATGTTGCTTTCGCACTATTCTTTCCTATTAAGTCCAGCGGTTTTTTACCCGTTTTACAGCGTTATTTACCTACAGAATCAAGTCTATCTCATGTATTTGTGTGTGTGTGTGTGTGTGTGTGTGTGTGTATTCCAGCTCGTATTTGATGTGTTGTTGCAAACATGATTATATAGCCATCGAAATACCTGGGTTCAGTTTGCTATTGATAGTGTAGCTATGTCTTCGGCGTAGCGTATATGACGTAACGTACGTTCCTGCTATACTTCATCATGATATTTACGACAACTGCTTTCTCCTATAGGTGCAAATACACGTTGAACGTTCTTTATAGTGAGGCATCATTTATGTCATAGAGCGGCTATTCAACTTATTTTCAGGTTGGTCATTCAAGGGAGTTCTCTCAAAGGAAGATAGAAACGTTGAGAGTTTGATCTGCCAAAGCAATATGTAGGCTGCGTGGACGTTGACAGCAATCGTAACTGTTGAAGAACGATCAATGTTTAGAAGCCTGACATTTAATGCACGATTACAAATCAATTCAAAAGTTTTATATCTTGCCTTATGACTACATTTAGTCGATGTGCCTTCAGATACGGTTGAATTCGCTCTGGCTGACTTTTAATTATTTATCATATTTTATTACTATTCCTATTGATGTTTGCCGAATAAACCGCGTCGATAAAAACTGACGCAGATTTCTCAATTAAATATTTCACGAAAGTACCCATTGGGATGCGGCTGGCCGATGTTTATACACGTGTGGTACATTTTTAAGATCCTAAACAAGTAAAGATATGGGGCAATACAATCATATTGGGCTGAAATTATCCATGCAACATGGCTTCTTTGCATCAACTCCGCTAACGAGCTCGTATCAACAGGTTCTCACAGAGTCTCTTCAAATTGACCTTGACGTAGCTGGAGCCACGTTCATGGCCGCTGCCAGTTCCGTACCGGCTATCGCTGCATCGATTATTGCTATCCTCGTTGCTAAGGTGATCGATTAAAGCACTCGAAGCTATCCGCTATCGAAGCATTTAATTTAGCGACTTGTTATTTGTTGTAAATCTCTGTTTTTCAGCGTAGAATAGAACGTCGGTCATAAAACCAAATCGTAAACACTGTCTTTTCGTTTAATGAAGAGTTTGATATAGATGTCTGCCTTGGTCAGTTGTGATGGTGAGCCTTGACAAAAATCTATTCCTAAACGCAGATCCTATTGTGTAAGCGATATTTATCTAGAAAACATTCAAGATTTCCGATTGAATTTTTGTATATATGTAGCAGCACAATTTCCATAATAAATATGTAATGGGTCATTGTTTTAGGGTGATTTGGGAGTCAGTACCGCATTAGGATCGGCCGTGCTAAACGCTGCTGGAGTTGTCAGTGTAAGCGCTCTTTTTGCTGGAAAGGTAAATCTATTTTTTATGTTATCGATTTAGATCAATGCGATACCTGGGCATGAAATTAGGTTAGGAAAAATGTCTTAGATAGATCTTTATGGAATTCCTCTTCCGCTTGAAGTCGTGGTTTGATGAGCTGCAGGTTTTAGTGAAATTGCAAAGTTAATCACTTCCCTCTTCCTGAAACGCGTAATGAATATTTGAATAACGCTTATCCAAGTTTTCAGTTTTATATTTCTACAGTAGTTAGTACAGCCGTTGTCTGATGTGAAACACGTGCGTCATTACTCATTGCAAGGGCACAGGCGGCTGAAAAGGTTCTAGCTGTAAGAAAACATAACATCTAGTTTATAATACTCCAAATCTCTTTAAACGTCGAACACGTCATCAGAATATGTCCCTTATCCTAAGAAAAATAACAGGTAGTTCCATAAATGCATATATAGAGAAGTCCTAGTTTCTACGTTTGTGATATAACGGTTCAGTCCACTTCGTTTGCCATTACTAAGCAATATGTTGTGGCCTGACCCTTTCAACGATCATTGCAACTTCTGAAATTCGATTGACGAAATTGGAATTAAATTGGCTCTTTAACTAAATTATATGAATTCTGGCTGAATGTGCAAAATTCACACAAAAGAAATCCAACAGATCAGAAGAAACTTGTCAACGATCCGATGGTTAGAAACATAATTGGGGTCATGAAGACTTTCAAATTACGCGCTTGGCTTCTATAGAAATCTGGGTCAAGGTTTGCGAAGCAATTTGGCAAGAATCAAACGTTTGAGTATGAATAAATAATGACCCAGTGAGTCAAGTAATAACGAAAATAAAATATCGTTCGAGAGGAATAGTGCGACGCAAACATATAGCGTTACTGTTCGGTTATAGTGGAATTGGTTTCCTATACTTTCGAAGATGGGAAGATACTTTCCAAAGCCAGCGAGCTAAGCAGACCGCATTAGAGATTACTAAGGAAGATACTAAAACGGCACAATACGAAGTTACTAACTATCACATTGTACTTCTGCCTGTTCTAAGTTTTGATAGGACACGCAGAGGTTGTTGAATGGGTATCGCTTTCGTGACGATCGTTTCAAGATAGCTGACCGTTTTTATTATGTTTATGATAAAGCTGTTTGAACGCAGACGGCAGCCTAGCACGGATTTCGAATGTGGCGGTTATATTTGAACATTTAAAACAATGTCAATTTGTAGTTTTACTATAATCTCACTTGAATTCTTATTTAAATTGATCAGGCCGACCGAGCCTTTTAATTCTGATAGTAATATGATTATTTTTACACGGAGGCTGAACTTGTTTTTCTGATAATTGGTGGACAAATGTGTTTTATTCGAAATTTCAATCGACCAGGTAGTGCAATCGACCGTCTATATTTTTATAGCACAAACATATCTAGCTTTTGAGCATGTCGACGGACACACAAAAGACTCTTACCTCACTGACGTCACATATACGTAAAGCCCGTCTCCCTAAATTAAGCGTACGCCTACTTCACGCAGCAGTTATCTTTACGATAGGCGCATAGGCCATGTACTTGTTAAGGTCTAGAAACAGAGTGGTTTACTTGTGAATGCATTTATACTATATACCGCAGGAATAAACTATATCAGCAACCGACCCTAGTTCCTTTAGACAAAATTCAAGATTACGAACAGGATATCGATCTCGAATTGGAGTCAGGTAGTGATTGTTGATGTAACGTTAAAGAAGAATAAATCGGATCCTTTCGTTGTTCAAACATGGCTACCTATCCATAGTCGGGTGGACGCATATTCAATGTATCAACATTTTTGTCAGCCGTACGCTTGAGTGTGGTACGGCTGGCAAAAATGTCTAGCCCTCGTGCATATACAGCCATAGTCTAACCTTGATACTACCTAGAAATTTCGCATACTATCGAATTTTATGGAATATGGCGAACCTGCGTGAATACTTTTTTATGTGGAGGTTTTCTCTTTCTGCTTTTTAATGATAATCCACGTAACAACCCCCTCACTAAAAAAGTGATCTTAAACTGCTACTGAAGAAAAGACGCTTATTGGTCATAAGGTAAATGGGTATTCGCCACAACACGCATTGATACTCGAGATTTACGCACGGTCCAAGTAATATGGCACTCGTAATATGGCGAGAATATATGAGACTCGTCGAAATATGGCGGTGAGGAATCTTTTTTAGCCTATGACATTACAATATAACTGCGAAGTCATAACGGGTCACGTATTCGTAATGTAACTACAGCCTTTTGATGACGTTTCTCGGCGTTTGACTAACTCACATCAAACAGCTCCATTGTTATGGTAGGCTGCTTTAGGATCGATCCAAGGACTCTCCTAAATCTCACTTTCTGTAATCAATGATCAATTTCGTATTTGTTTGAAAAATTCAGGCTTTGCACACAGTAGCGAAAGACAAAAGCACCGTGTTATCTAAGTAATAAGTAATTTTGTTTAGGGCATATTTACTATCGTTTGTTCTGCTATATTTAGTTGATGTAGAAGTTCGGTGAGCATATGTTGCCGAAGGCTGTACCCTGGTGTCTCGAGCAATAGATTTCCAAATATAATTTTTTTGCGATCAGTTGCCTCGAACGCAACATCTTAGATATTATTTCATGATAAAGGTGAGACGCACTGAGGCTGTCACTAGTACCGTCTAAGATAAATGTTACCGAATATATGTGAATCCGGCTCAAGCTCCGAATGAAATGGCCGTGTCACAAATTGTTTATCAATAATAACAGACCTCAATCGAGATAGGAGGAACGGACTATAACTTCCAGCTTGCATGCCGAATTTATCAACGTGTGCTCCCATGGGGTATTGTTAGTGGGTACTGACTAATGCACGAATGCATAAGTTGGTAAAAAAAAAAGGTAGGCACTTCTCTTAGAACGTTTAGGAAAGAATTGAATGAATAATTACATTTTGTACTAAATTATTTCTTTATTAATGAAATATCTGTAATTAAGATTGTTGAATTCGCTTCGAAGTGGGCTTTCAACGGGTGGTATACCACCGTCGGTATAGGGTAAGCAGAAACATGGCTGAGCTATTAAGAATATGGGTACTATTGAAGCATTTAGCTGTTTCTATTGATAAGTATTCTATTCAGGCAGCCTCGATAACTTAGAAAGATTAAACCCTAGGCCATTTAGATTAACAGTGTGTCAAGTGCAAACATCATAAGAACACCATAATCGCTTTTCTCTTAGGGTCTAATTATAGTTACCTTTTTGTCTGTATGGTTTAGGTGGTAACACTTCATCGATGGCCAATGTATCGAGACAGCTTGTTCTTCCTAATCAGCGTTATCGTAATGCTGATTGCCATGTATGATGATCTCATCACATGGTTAGTCACCCATGGTGTTGGCTTTTTTCATACATTGGGTCGCAAGCCTAACCTTAGCAGGTTCTTAGACCTCCTATCTCTCAGAGTGTTTTTAATAGGATCAATGTCGATAACTTTCGAAGCTAAACCTATTTTATTTTGTTGTTCTTCACTACCAGGCTTGTTAAACAAGCCGGTAATTTTAATAGTTGATGCTTTCAATCATCTTTTTCTTTTTGGATAGGTACGAGGCTACGATTCTTGTTGCCTGTTACTTCATTTATGCCATATTCATGTCGTTTGACGCTAAACTCGAAGCGTTTTTTGTCAAGAGGTTTTCGTTCCTGCAAGACCGTGTCGACTACCCAGAAGGAATGTTTCCTGCCCAGGCAACAACGCAGGACGCAAGTGCTCCTGTTCCAACGACCATTTCGACGAAGGAGTTCGATTCGGCTCCTCAAGGTAAACCGCATTGCTGGAAGGGGGCTGAAAGTAGATGTCATTTGTTCTGGCAACCGTCAGTTTCCCCAGGCAGGTAAGTGCTTCGGCCCGCTTTCAGCAGTACCGCATATGCGTGCATGCTACCTTACATTGCATAATAATAAAGTAAGGCTCGTCAAACGACAATACACGGTTCTACACAGAAATAAGCTTTTGTCGGAACAACAACTGCTATGCGTACTAACTATTACAAAAGAGTTTAAAGACTGCATGTTTTGCGATAAAATAACTTTTAGTGCGATTGCTTGAACCATAAACGGTAACTTAGTTGATAATAAAATATAAAATTTCGGACTCCAGACCGACACCTGAATTTCGATAGAGTTATAGAAATGAAGGCCGTTAACAAAGAGCATACAATTTACATAGTATGAGCTTATGATACTTAGTTACGGTCTATTTGAAGTAAAATTAACAGATCGACAAACGCCAAGACCTTTACGACAAAACAAAATTCGTCTTACAGTAAGCAAGATGCATATCGAACTTTAAACTCCAGTTGATAATCCGGTTGTTGTCAGTTCAGCTTCCTTAGAAATAGGGGAAGCTATTTCTCGTTGGGGGAAATATCAATCAGTTGGCAGTCGACACATTTTGTAGTAATGACTACACTTACTAACTTGAACCATAAATAAAATAAACATAATTGATATGAATCCTGTGAAATTGAGAACATCTCTGACAAAAAAAACTTAGACTTTAAACTAGGTGTTATTCATGTTTATAGTTTTTGAGTTTTACGTCCGGTATCGCCGTAAGGCAGTTCGTTTTGTGCTGCCGAATCACAGAGGCGTTATTCATCTAGCGCGTAATGGTCTTGCGATCAGTCGTCAAGAGCAACATTTTCGTAGCACCGTTAATTTTCACGAAACATAACCATCTTCACACGAAACCGTTCCAATTCTGCGACTTAGAAAATCTATATTCCTGCCTATGTCTTCAGCAGCTTTGTGAATCATATATCTCTTATATGAGTTAAATATATTGATTTAGTGTTCGCAGACTTCTTACGAGAACGATCATCATCTTCTGGTTTCACCCAACTGTGGCCTGTTTGTTCACTCAGTGTCGGATCAAATAAACTCCATATGGAAATCGGCAAATATTTAGAAGCCGCAGCCGCTCAGCTGCTAGCATCAGTGTTTAGTGGCATCTCCCTTTGAAACGATAAGTGCCGTCACTGTTTAGAGTATGATTCTTGTACAGGTTTGAGCTGTGAGGGGATTCTGGTGCCATACATCGTTGATTCTTTCACAAACACCTGGAACTTACTGCTCATTCCAAATCCGACGATTCTATGGTTTATCAGACTTCTTTGCGGAGTTAACGTTTATAGGACTAGCAGACCATGGCAACACCTGAATGTCAGTGACAGCAAGTAGCCTAAAGGTAATCCGAGCTCTGTGGTATGCTCCATCATGCATTGGCACGTAGCCACCTTCAGGGAACCATTCCTGTATCGGATTTTCTGTGCGAAATGCATCATTCCAGTGCATCTGCAACAAACCATAAGCCACAACTTCTGACGGATATTTGAATTTCGGCAACGCAGTTTTTGGAACATCGGTTCCTCAACATGTCTGACGGCACGGTGGGCGTTCGTCTGGAACAGACTTCTTCCCGATCCTCAGCGGTTCAGTCTTTGACTAGGCTTTCGGAGTTCGTAAATGATCACACAGTCTCACTTTGCGAACGCAAACGCAAAATCACCACCATCTCGTTGTTGAGCGCCGGCTGTACGCAGTACCAAACGTGAAGGCTGTCTTAACTGAAGTCCGATTACAGCGAGGCAATCGCCGAAAAGCGACATATCAGGTTTACGAGTCACATCGTTTGCTCGCATTTTGAACGCATGTTTGCCGATGTTTCTGTCGACATGGGGCGCGCCAATATGGGGTAGAATAATGCCGTTTACTAAAGCCAATACCCTTTTAAAGAATAGCTCGCTTTAGTGCTGTGCGATTGGGTTTGAAAGATGAAGTTATAGTTGACCACCAATCGCCTGTCTAGGCAGTATTTGAGTTTCTACATAGGCGATACGCTCGGCAATGAGTCTCACCTCCGCTTTAATGTGAGAATGCACAGACGGCAGTTATAAGATTACGTATTCAAAATTTTCGAAAGGAAAATAATAGTAAGATAATAACTATGTTTTCGATAACGGGCTTATGTTGTTCTTGGCTGGCTGTTGTGGTCGCGCTGTTGGTAAACGGTTGCCGTTAGTTGAGTGCCTTACGTTTATCTGGATTTCAATCGTTCAGCCTCTGTCTAAGTCAGTATCGATATATAGAATTGGTCGGCTACGATCGAATATAAGGGGTTTTGAATCAAACAAATCGACTCAACAGGGAGTGTCAGTGTCGTGCACGTGAAGGTCTGAATCAACAAAAGGTGACTTGGTCTAAATCAAGTCCAATTGGAATACGAATTCAGGGGCACCGTGGATGATCGTAGTGAAGCTTTTTTTTAGGGTGAAAACTAAGAGAAGCTATGTAAACGTTGCGGCTGTCGTATCTCTAATGCGGGTGCTTTGTTAGTCAATAACAATAGTCTATTTTATTGGTCTATTTTATTTATTTAGTTTATTACTGTAACGGCAGAAAAACTGCTGCTAGCAAATGCGTGGGCTAACGTGCGAACTCGTGCAATGTGGCCCCAGAATTCAGTATTTACTGGCGTTTGAGTTTGATACACGTCACTCGGTATAGTTCTTTAGAAACTGAGGCCTTCCTATGGCACTAATCCATAGTAACGCGACTTTATCATAAGCGGCGTCTATCTTACGTAGAAGCTGACGTTCGGAGTTGCTGCTATAAGGTAAATGTTTAATTTCTCTAGTTTTTAAAACTTGCTATTGTCTTCGTTACTGAAGACGTTTGCTAGTATTAGCGCTTGGAAGCGTACGGTTTTTACTTCATAAAGTGAGCCTAATATTACGGTTAGAAGATTGGCTTGTACTAAAAAAAGACTAGGTCTGTTGCAAGAGTGGGCGGCTCGTGTTTGAACCCACTGATACTTTTGTATTGTTACAGTTTATTGTAATATTAGATTTATAATTATTATAGCCGCGTTGATGCTGTTGCAATTGTTGATACTATGGCCTCTACTATTTTGCTTCTGGTTGCTATAAATGTACGCTATTTTTCATTGCCCGTAACTTATTTTACGCACCTAAATAAATTGGGCCGTCCTTCAATAATTTATTACGAACGATACTTCAAACCTTTTCGTCGCTGAAGGCAGAATTTCAAAAAAACACCAATTAGATAAGAACACGTCTGTCATAACCGCTGTAAACATATTACTCTATGTATATGAGAATATGAAAAAATAGGCTTACGGAATAATTATAAGGATGGTTGTTGCAGATTTGTAATTTTTTCATGGGCATAACCTCAACCTCTCACGTATTTAAGATATGTGTTGTCACGCTGTGCCAAATCAAGTGGCAAGTGAAATCCTCAAAACTGCATGTATCAAGCAGTAGAAATGCAGTTTTGGATCATTCAAATGTATTTTACTTGTTGGTATTTATTTTATCAAGTTCGATTCGTTGACCATGGCCATATTTCTATCTGGCAGGTTCCCTAAGGGTAACCGAGCGGAGGCTATCGTTGAACCCTTACCGCAAATCGATCGTGGAGCTTCCTCCATCTGTTCGGGTCCTCCTCGAGGGTCAACGCCGACGTATGTCGCTGATTTCCCTAAAACGAAGCAGCGGTAAGCTTCCTGACACTTTTCCAGAGATAGAGTTCAGCAAGGTTTCCGGTACAAAAGCAGGATCTTCTAGAAACGTATCTGTTCTTGTCAAATAATATCAGATATCAGACAACAGAATCTTTTAAACAGACGACGCATTGCAATAACATAACTGCGTAAATAAGAGGCGTTTATCAATGATGGTTTTCTGAGTTAATGCTCATGATGCCAACGAATTCAGTGTGATAGATGTGTGCAGATTCCAATAGAAGCACTTCTTGTATAATTAAGATTGGCTAGATTTAATAATGTCGTGTTCGAAAACCAAGTGTTTTGTGCAACTAACGATCTCTTTGATATCTGTATTATACAGAGGCAAGTGTAAGTATGTGGTAATTTGTATAATTCACTCTATTTCCACAGACTTCGATGGCAAACACAAAGATTCTGTTGATCCTTTGACAGCTTTCAAGCGATCATGGGAACGAACTTCTATCAGGATGTATAACTGCAGTGCTATACGCCAGCCGAGTTACTTGAATAGAATTGATTCATCGATAATCATGCCTGACCTGTATGGCCAAACTGAACATGTCATGTCGATGGCGTAAAAGATCTGCATATATGATATATACCGATAATTTGTGTTGTCAAAAGTATCCAAAATGAGTACGGTGACAATTGATTACTACGAAGTAAGTTAACAAGAGGCTCAAAACTATTATCTAATTATAATTTGCTCTACTAACAATGTTGCGTTTTTTTCGACTTATTTTTTCACCAATGCACAGTCGTCAACGAGCAGATTATTGCTAATGAAATCATGAAGAATCAGGTGATGGCCGCTGTAGCAGGTGAGACAGCAGATCGAGCGTATAGTTTTGATTTCATTAAAAAAAAACCACCCATTGCGTAGAAACCTAAATGAAGCGACTCGTAAATGTTACTTTGGAACTTCCTATACTTTACCACTGTACTAACTGAAAATAACTGCTATTACTACTTAATATTTTATTATCTCTGAAATTGCTTATTGCATGTGAACTGGGTACATGCAAGCGGCTATAAAGAATTAATTTGACATTTTACCGATAGCCTCGAGCCGTGGATCTGAGGGTTCATTGGACGTCGATCTCAAGTCACCTCTGAAGCCGCCCCGCAATCATTTCCTAAAGATCTTTTGGCTGTTCTACTTGCCATTTACGATGCTTTTTCATCTGACGATTCCCAACTGCCAACGGAAAAAATGTCGCAAATGGTTCCTTGCAACATTTATTATGAGTACATTCTATATCACACTGGCATCTTATCTACTCGTCTGGATGATCACTATCATCGGTACGTAAATTAGTTTAAGTGGCTGTATCATCCCTCCATCCATCCATCCATCCAATTCGATGCTGCGGTTATAAATTGATTCAATTTTGTATTGTTCTCTACAAGTCGCAACTAAAACGGTCACAATTGGATTTAAAAATGTAATTTGCTTTTTATGGTGCAAGAACCTCCTGTGCCAAACCGCAATCTGTTTGACTGTAACTATAAGCACTATCGCTAGTTTCTCAAACGTTTCCTTTTACAGACTCATTGTTTGTTTGCTTAGTACGATTCCAAAATGTTCGGTCTATGGATCTAAACGTCCGTTTTTCCCTCATTGTGCAATGAGCGGTACGATTTTACCGTGAGTTCAGGTTTTAAGGACAACAAAAACTCTCATTACCGAGAGCGATGAATTTGGCCGTTTGTAAAGTCTTTTTAGCAGTTCACCTATGCGTTTCATTACCACTGAGTTTCACACCATCGTAATTCTGCATTCAATTATAAAAATAAAAACTGCTTCTTAAGGATTGTTTATTTTGATCAAATACGGTTAGAATAGGCGAGTTTTATGATAGAGATATAGGATTAGAAAAAACCTATATGAAGAAATTAAAAGCAGAGGTAGGACGGGAAGAGTTTTATACGCTGGAAGGTCATTAAAAAGAACAAGATGTCAATGAGGACCTATCTAAAGCCCAGTTGCATCACCTGAACGAAGCTATCCAATAAGCATAGATAGATAAGGCAAAGTCGCCTCTCTCTACGCCAAAGAAAGGCCACACACAGTGAAAGCTGTCAAGCTTGTCCTACAAGAGCTTGAGTAGTATGCATTTTTTTCGACTCTCTTAAATAATGAATATTTAGACACAACCTAAGGGGTTTAACGACTAACGAGATTCAAACTATAATCTAAAACTTACTGATGATGTTGTCGTCGTCGATAACAATTATTGGAACCTAAAATACTCTTCTGTGCTAAATTATGATTATAGGTTTCACGCTAAGCATCTCGGACACGGTTATGGGTTTAACCTTTCTATCAATCGGCGTAACCCTACCAGACATCGTCTCGAGTTTGCTTGTTGTCAGGAAAGGATTTGGTGACATGGCTGTGTGCAACGCCCTCGGGTCGAACATTTTTGAAATCCTCGTCGGTCTGGGCCTGCCATGGCTAATTAAAACGGCAGTTATTGAACCCGGAATACCTATACTTGTCGAAAGCAAAGGTCTGTTTGACGTATAAAAAATTCTGGAATATATTTTACAAAATCAGTATCACCCCTATGCCTGTTGTGCAATTACTTAGAACTTTGTGGCGATAGATGTCAGTTAGTTTTCTGTAGATATTAATGAGATTACAAAAAAATGACAGCACTTAACAAGCAGGCCACTTGTTTATTATGTGGATATGCATATCGATTTGCAATCGTTACAAATGGCCGCTAAAAAAGCGGGTTCTTACTTGAATTTGCTTTATGCTGCATACACATTTCAGGAATGATGTATTCGACTATTTCGCTATTGCTGACATTATTCTTTTTGATCGCACTAACACACTGGAATCGCTGGCGGATGAGCAGACTCTATGGAGCTATCCTGATGACGTGGTATATCGCCTTCCTAATACTTTCAACTCTCTACGAGCTTGGGATTTTTGGTAACCCTAGACAACCGATGTGCTCAAGCAATTACTAGTTCTGTGAATTCTGAGTACTTTCAATCGCTGAACATTTATCGTTAGCGATGGTCCTTACGACAAACGGTATGCGTTGCTGAGGGTTTCCTTTTATGTGTTCGACGGTCAATTGAAACGCAAATGAATTCTGAGCACAACTTTACAGGCAGAATTGCGGATTAGTATCTTACCTATGTCGCTGTCATATGTAGAGGATGATGTCTAGTAACCATTATGGTCAGTAGACCAAAAAAGCATTCTCACAGCTTATAAAGTAATTGTCTTTAAGAGTTCGAAACATTTCAATATGGGAACATATATTTGAGAAACAAGTATAACAGGAACTACGTTTGTGGGTTTTTTATCTACAGAATTCGTAATTTTTAGCCAACGCACATTCTTTAGTAATACTGGGATAACTAAGAATATCTTTAAGAACAAGCATTGGCCCACATGCTGTGAACTTCATACGGCCTTTATCAGGACCGTCATCATGGTAATGAAATTAATTGTGCTAGTGTTCTCTCGTAAATAGAATCCAGTGACTCTCTGAAAGATAGACAATCAGTTACTCATGTCAAAAAACAATTCGATATCTAGCGATGACAAGTTGGTCCCTTGTCTAGCCATAATGAAAAGTGTGGACAAAGCAGATAGAATTTAGCTGACTGAAATTAGCAATTTAGTTCTAAGGTAAAAGTTCATCATTAACATTATTGGGAGTACAATAAAATATAAATCAACTGCCGCTTAATGGATATGTTTGATACACTGATGTAGTAATTATTTCTGTTTTTTACATTTCTTCACGCCGAACTTATTCATATTTCAAAAAATCGAGTATCGATTTTGGCTTACTTTAGAGGCCTACCGATTCTTGAGAACCTAGTTCTATCAAATTACATTGTTAAAAGACTGATTGAATCCAGAAAAATCATCTGAAGTAGTATGCATACGAGTGTGAAAGTTTCTGAAAGAGAGAAAACAGTGTGGGTTCTGTTGTTACGTGGTAGTAAGGTCCGGTCACGTGTCGTCATCAGCATCATCATAGAGCTCGTGTCAGGGAGTTACGCGATTGTCAGTTGAAACGAGATGGCGCCATAGTATATCCCGCGTGGTTTGCCAAGGAGAGCACGGCAGATTAGGGCGTATCCGTGATGTGTAGTTTGCTGATCGAAACGTATCTTGAAAGAGTTTACGGAAATGGAAAAGATATTCCAGGTTAACTGGCTAGTACAGACATTTTATACTGCTGTGTGCAATTTCTATAGTATTCTAATTAAACAATTTTAATTTAGAAAAATGCTTCTTAAGCTCGCCATCGCATATCTGTTACCAGCGGCGAAAACTCGTTAACATCTGATACCGGAATCTGTCTTGATCCTTGTAACTAAAACAGAATTAACGGAATATCATTAAAATATATTGACTAATTTATATAGTATAATTCATAAGACGTATTTTGTGTGTTTCTAAAAAATCATATTTGCTAGTAAAATCTGATGCGATGTAAAAGGCACGAAACCATTCCTTCATTATGTTACTTAATCACTATATTATTATTTATTTATACTCTTGTTCAAATGTAAATCAATAAAACGAGCAGTAGTTTTGTGTTTCTGTAATACGAAATTTTGGTACACTACTGGCGATCTAAAGACGGGCTTTATCAACGAAATTCAAGATGACGTAGATTCCAAATCGTGGTTGCTCAATGTGGAAACAAACTCGCCTTCGTTCTCAGTTTGTAAAAAGGCTTTGTCTGAATGCTTCGAGTTTTGCATTGGAGAGCACGGTGCCCAGACAGACACGTTACAGCGCAATTCTCACGGATACGTTTCCTTTTAGCGTCAACATTGGTGAGAAACGAATTTTTTTTTTGCGGGAATCAGTCCAAAATACGACGGGAAAATAATAGATGACGTTGTCTGTCTGTCTCTCTCTCTCTCTCTTTCTCTCTCTCTCTCTCTATATATATATATATGCATTCTTCTTTTATCATTTTGAACCATTTAAAAATATCTGTCCTTCTCCAATGTTTTTTCCATATTAGACCTAAATCATGGAAATAATAGCTCTGTAAATTAGGACATAACTGGGCGAACCTAAAAATTCATATCGCTTTGTGCTTGACCTACCTCGTCACTCAAGATCGTGGCCATCGGTTAGCTTTGTGGTATCCAACTATTCTAGCACATACTTAGTTGCTTAAACCTATTGGTAAAGGTTTACCATACACGTTAGGTATGACATGTTTACGAGTTTTCGAAAATTCTTTAATACACAGCTTGGACACTCGTCAGTCTCTAATACTAATGCTAGAAGATCACTTATCACAACACGGGCACTCGATAGTATATCGTACGTTAAACTTCGCTGATCAGGATCTATAAATATCAAAGGACATCAGGTTCGGCTTTACTGTTTTTTTTGTAAGCACGGGAAATACTTAATTGGGTTTTTCCCTAACTATTTATTGAGAAACTTTTATGAGGTTTACTTTATCCTAATACCTATTTGTGGTTAGCTACAATTAATACATGGACTTGGAACTGGAAGGTAAAAACTCAGTTAGCCCGCACATTCTGTCCTTATTTAATTTAATATATTTGTTATTTTTTTATGATATAATTATCACTTTTGTGGTGTCCAGACTAAAATTAATTAGATAATTCTGCTTTGGCTTCGTCCGTTCGTATGTGGCCCTAAAAAATTTTATCGAGCCAAGTGTCAAAAGCATATTTGGAATAAAAACACAAAAGTCTGACCTAAGCAAGGTATTAGATATTAACGATCAGGTGCTTACATAACGACATGATATACTTGACGAGTTAGCCAGATAGACAAAATTTATTTTTAATGAGAGGTGAATGGAACGTCGCTCTGTGAAATAACATATAATCGGCATAAGTGTCCGCGACAGCTGAGTGAGTAACGTAAGTGCCTGCTAATCATACAAAAACGTAGCAATCTAGATTTGGATTCACTAAATTTCTTGCTGGAGGCCAAATAACCGATTGAATGATTAACAAACATAAAACTCGAAAGGTTGAAACGAAACGTGATGCTATCTATGAGGGACGCAGAAATGTTGTAGTAGCGATCTTTGGAGACTCGAACCTTTCTGGTGCCACATCTCCCATCAAAAGTACAATTAATTAAAGAACTGGGCTGAGAGAGCTAAAAGAAAAATTACAAATAAATAGTGGTTTGATATTAATGTAGAAAGGAAACCAAACGGATCAAAAGTACCCTTCTAAAAAATGAAAGTTGTCTACCTCGCATTTCGTATTTCATAATGTGCTTAGTACGAAGAAGAATAATCTAGAGGAATTTAGCGGATAGCGATCGCGCGTGTTTAGTGCAAGTCTTTCAAAATGCATCTTTAAATAGGCTTAGAAGGACGTAATGATATACGTAACGATAACCTAAGCAAAACAGGTTACAACTTACAAAACATGAAATTCAAATATCGCTTTCTCGAGTCAAAATATACCTTTTAAGTTACAGTTACAATATCTACTTTTCTAAAAGAACCTCTTTGAGAATTATATATTTGAATCGGTACTAAAATAGTTTGGACGTCATCAACAAGCTGGCACTTGCATGGCGCCATTTACGTGTGTTACTTCTTAGATATTTTGTGGACAAAAAAACTAATTGGGCAAACTCGAACTTATGCAGCTTATTCTGTAGAAGCACGTTATAACGACAGTTCTATGTGGCACATTTATACACATATAAAAGATACCAGCTGGTAATAATCTGGTGTCAACTTTCATTATGCAACCACAACTAAAAATACGTTACCTGCATCATGTCTCAAAATTTAGCCTAACGAGAACGCTATATGGCAGGTAAACTGACCTTGAAACAATTATGATAATGAGGTACTTGCGAGTTGATTGATCTTTTCGCCCCCCACCTGGCGCACTTTAAATATAGTCACCATTGGCATTTGGGAGACTTTCAGAAGACTTTATGAGAGTGATCGCAATAGCTCGAGACATTGCTCAAATTAGGAAGATCAAATTTAGCAAGTAATATTAGAAAAAAATAGATGCAAGGTCCTGAAAATCGGCAAAAACACGGAATGCGGATGCATGTATCGAGGATGAAAGCAAGGTGTACTAGTCATTGTGCATTTGGGGATTGCCTAGTAGGTTAATTAACGCTGCAGAAATACACATGCTTTAATTCATTTTACCGTTATATTTTAAGCCACGACTGTGGCGCGACTCATTGAGCTGATCAAATATTACAACATAATTTTGATCTTCCTTAACAGACACCGTAAATATAGAGAACATCATTGAATTGTCAAAGTTTTAGCAGCTGTGAGCAGATACGCCAGGTTGTGTGTAGGACCTTCCTCTACTGGTTCATAGAGCCAACAAGGACCCAAGAAGTTCTTATCGATCGGATGTAAGTGAAACTGATGTCCGGTTAAAATCTGGGTGAGTTAGTACGATGGCTTGTTCTAAATGTTTCGAGTTTCATGTCAAGCGCCGCCATTAGGCATTCCATTAGATGTGTTTGTCTTGCATTCGAACATAGACCGCGACGAATTTCTGAAATTAGCAGACAATTGTGCTACGCATTAAACTATTACGAGAACACGATAGTGAAACGAAGCTTTGTACTTGGATTCAAAAGTAAACAGAGACGCTTTTGTTTTCTGGCAAGGACCCAGCTCGTCTAGGAAGACGGAATACCTAACCACATCACCTAGTTTGATGACTCAATGGTATTTGCCTCTTATTTCTAAACTGTAGTTCTGTTGACTGAAGGTCCCGGCTGTTTGTAGCGAAGGTGAAGAGCAGACAGTACGTAGGTCACTCAACGGACCTTAAGCGCAAATGCGTCATTCTACCGCACTGGTTTGCATTTAATCGGGTGCCCTATGAAAAAAGAAGATTGTGACAGTTTGACTGATTAGAGCTTATATTAAACAATAAAACGCCAGTTTTTATTCTGCCAATGAGACTGAGCTTTATGCAGAACATACTGATACAATTTCGATGTTTGCACAATTCCGTAAGCACGCTAAACCTTCACATAATAATTATAATAATAATAGAAGGACAATTCTTAAAAATTTTTAAGTTAATTTTAAAAAAAACTTTTTTTTATCATTTTATTTGCTGTTATACTCTACGGGATAAATAAGATAAAATTACGGAACATAGTATGTACAACATAGTGGAGTGTGAAACATGCGTTTTTTCTTTAAACAAATTACGTCTTCATTTCCGACTATTGCTATGTTTAGAAAACCCTGCGGTCAATCGGCCTTAGTCGATATAACTAATGGTAGCAGTTTCCGGCCATCAATATCCTCAACTTGGTAGCCGGGATGATGCACTAATAACATGTTTGCTTACTAGTACCTTTAAAGACACGGGATAACGTGCCATATGCAAAAACTACGTAAAATTCCGAATATTTATTTAAAACCTTTAACTTGAATGTAACTTAATATTTTGTGGCGGCAGTGGAATCATACACAGTTACTTCAGAGAACGTTTCAATTTTCAGAGTATTTTCACCACAGTGATAATTTCAATTTGTATGCTCATACGATGGATTTATATATAGCCTTTGTATTTTCTTAAATGAAAACGTTTTTTAAAAAAAAATACTAAGTGTAAATATATTTATCTCGACGACTTATTAATTTTGCTCAAAAAAACTGTAGAGCAAGTAGCGTTCTTGCTATAATAACTCTTTTTGATGATCAACGATTATACTAGTTATATATACTTAATATATGGACCTTGTGGCCTGAGATGCACACGTACATTTTAGACGCTTATCAACAAGTTTAGACGCTTTCTTATCTTTTATTTGCATCTGCTTCCCACTATATACATATATGCATTGAATGCTACTCCATAGCGTTGCACTTTTTTATTTGACCTAGCCTCAAGTAAGTTCAAATCTACTCGGCAACTGCTTTGCTGCACTATTCTTTTTACCCCGCTGCAATGATTTTTTATTATTACTCCGTCCGTTATCTACTTGTAGTTCTTCCACGACCCGCTTTCATTTAAGCCATTGTCTTGTTCTATCCTTGCTACCTTGGCTACCTTCCTTTCTCTTTCTATCACCAGCATCAGCTATTCAGCTACAATGTTAATAGAAAACTTACACTCGCTTTAGATCGTAGGAGAAGTTTTACCTCCATTTCTTTCGGGAACTCTAAGTCAATTTGCTTAACTGCAATTACTTTGCTGAGGGAGTCAACTATCCGGTGTAAATGGACTGCCACCGTTTTGATTAAATTTTTTTTATATCTAAGGCAAATATGACATCACACTAGAAGTAAAACACTATAGTAATTGCTTCTGCTGTTTATAAAAAACTTATGACAGTGAATATGCAAAATTGCTAGATAAGAAGGAAAAACCTTTTTATTATATTAATTTTATAATAGGATTTTTGTTTTATTAAAACTTCAAAAAAATGTATTCAACTGTGAAATAAACAGAGCTGCTTATTTCACAGTTAATTTAGTATGTCATACACACGTTGATGTTTCGCTCGAATCTTTGTTCTCGTGTTGATACATTCATTCGAAAAGTATATACAGTTGGTTTTTCGGTAATGAATCATCAATTAATTTTTCTCAATGGGTTTTTCTGTGAAAGCATTTTTGAGACTGTGACTTTATTATAACAATTTAACAATTATTCACAGCTTCATCGTGCAAATTTAAATATAATAATTTACTATAAGGTCGTATTTTAATACACATTTAGGACTTTGACTCCAAACACCATTTTCAACAGGTTATTACACCGGGTTCCTTTTCACTTATGTTCTCTTTACCTTGTAGTTCCTATGACTGCAACCATCTTACTTTATCTAGTTTAAAGAAAATGTTAGAAAGGGTTGTTTTTTCCATTTATCCATGCCATTTAATTGATAAAGATGCGGGGTAAGTTTCTAAATCGCAACCTAATTTGAATCGTAAATCCTTTCGTTCCCTATTTCGATTTCCAAATTGCGTATGCCGTTAACACACTAAGGCAGAACAAACAAGTTGAGAGATACATTAATTCCCGTTGAGTTTCTTTATTTAATATTTAAGCATGATGCGAGATGATTGAAGAAAGCACTTTTTATTGCTTTTTTTACCATTTTGGACCACGCTTGCTCAAATATAGTCTAGCTCGACGCTAAAATTCAAGTGCTTCTTCTTGATGGGCATTTATTAGTTACACTTTGGACTCTCTGCCTTTAGCATTAAGTTCCTTAGTTCTTACCTATACAGTTCGTAGCTCATTTATTGTATCAACTGAAGGTCGGCACATGTGTACTCTTAAAATTTTTAAATATTTTTACGCGACTCATGACTCATATGAATTATTTATGTACAATGTACGAAAGACCAACCTAATCAAAGGAGTCAATCAAAATATCGAATTTAATCTTAATAATTACTGTTCAATTAGTAGATGAACTTTATAAAAGTTTTGGGGCAATTTCTTTTGGCCACTAGTACTGACAATATTTTTTACTTTAAAATATTATTTATAGCATAACCTTCAATGTTGTTCGTTCTACCGCTTCTTATTTACTCGCCCTTTTGCGTCGGAAAGCGCACATGTTTTTTTCAAAAAATTCTTAATGAAACAATATTAGATGTTGACTATAGTTTCAAGTTGCATATATTCCGAGGGATTTGATATTATTATGCGTATACAAACGAATTAATTACCCGTTCGCTTAATTACCGAGCTACGCATTTATTTGCATAGTAATAAAGGTAAATATGTTATCATGTATAAGTAATGATAATAAATATTATTATTGTTATTATATACACCTACTTTACATGCCCCATTGGACGTGCATACATGGCTATTTCGTTATAGATAATGGTTTCGTCAAGAAACAGCGTATCACGTTATTTTCGATGTTCGGTACCGCAATCCAAGGAGCAATTAGTCTTAATTTTTGGCTATGAAACGCAAATCTTCATGGAACCATCCCGTGTATGCCATTTTCTTTTTTATTCAGGAAATGATTAAGAAAAGTTTATCTACATATGCTGCATTTGAGTCTGCTGAATTTGCTGGTTAGCAAGCGCTTGTCGTCGTTTATTTCTCTGTAGATGGTCCATAATCGTTTTCGAGATCGTTTCGTGTGCCGCGCGGATCATCTGCTGCAAAGCGTCAGCATAAAAAATGAGGCGTTGACCACTGCGTTCACTTTGAATCATCTGCATCTTCCAAATCGAGTCTTCTACAAGGGCATTCAGACTTTGATGAGCACTACAGTCCTCTTGGGTGACGACCAGCATCGGCCCTTCGTTCTCATGTTCACTTGTCTGCATTTGAACCTGGTGTTGTTCCATGTGGTGTCCAGCCTCTTCACCGTCAGCGGCCATTTCGTCGGGTATCTGCTCATGTACCACGTGCATCTCGCGCGGCGGTGGCCGTACCATCTGGTATTGAACTTCGCCATCTTGTATGCCTTCGGCCTGCATAACCTGCATTTCCTCCATGGGCACCTGACCTTCCTCAGCTCCCTCAACGGCCTCCATCTGAACTCCCTCAGCCTCAGGGTCGTCATCGTCGATTACTTGTAACCGGCCCGAAATGTTCCCGTCAAGCTGCTTTACTTTGTAGTTAATATTATGATTGCAATGTGTCAACGAACCCATACATCGGATCGTGTCATCCTTTTGAAAGAAAATCTTAAGGTACGCAGTGCAAAAGGTCCCAATCTTGATGCTGTTTCGGCTGTCGCCCCGATTCTTCCGGTCAACCTTTTGGCCTTCACGATTACACCGAAAAAGGATAAATGGTTCTTCGGATTCTGTGCGACCTTTACGTCGCGACGTGGCTTTAATTAAAAAGTGGCCTTTACTCCTCAAACTAACCCGATAGGCGTCAAATTCAGACAACGATTGGAAACGACTTTCAATCCAGTCCACCTACAAAACGAGACCAACAAGAATGAACTGCTAGATATTGAAACTATAATAGATAAGGTTAATAAAACTGGGGCATTGGGCAACCCCTCATTCGGGTAGTATTTGTTGCGACATTAGTCAGACCCAGCATTTGCTTGTCACAAGAGTAATCTATTACGCCAAATCGAGTAGCCGCATTTATGTTACTGCAGCAAAGGTTATAAAGGTTTGTTCACTCACCACAATACCATGATGACTCTCCAAATGTCTTAAGAGCTCATTACGGCTTTTGCACACCTCCATGCAGCCTGCAGCCCCCATAACACAGGGGAACTGCGTACAACGCCACTGTCCTGCCTGTGGAAGTAAGTACGGAAGAAGCGTGTTAGTTCGCATCCTACGAAAAATACCGTTAAATTTTGGACGACACTAATACTGCATATAACACTGTAGGGTATTCTCTCACCTTAACAATGTTATGAAGTTCATTGGAGACATCTGGATGGGCTCTACGAATGTGCTCCTGAAGGCTGACGACTGATGAGTATGCTTTCGCACAGCCGGGACACTCGAGGTTCTTGCGACGGCCACCTGCTTTTCTCATTTGAGGTGACACGGGTGCACCCTAATGGTAGTCGATAGTCACATAGAAAACGTGGTAACGCGGGTTAGAATACGTCTAGTTATAATTTATTTATGCTATCGGGAAACAATTTGGGAGACAATCATAGCCAGCAGATGAACTTTGCTTGCTCTACATTGTGATTAAGAAAAAGAGATTTCAGTAAACGCTGAGACGTACAGTCCGTGTAGGTGAATCTTTACAACACGCAATTAGGTGCAGGTTTCTAACTTATTAACAACAGTGGTATTATCAACGGTCAAAAAAAACAATACCAGCTTCCAGCTGCCAGTAAGTAAGCAGTTTTGAAATAATAAATATACTGATCAGGCAATTGAGCATTCTATCTAAATTGCCTCTATAAATCGCATCAAGCCACGTTTAAATACTTGAAATGCTTTAACCGGCAAAGATAGTCATAAAAAAATTAAAAATTATGGCTTCGCCCATAACAATAATTGCACTCGTTCCGCGCGCCTAATTTGAGAACCTTGAATTAGAAAAAAAACGACGGATAAAATAAATCTACGCAGCTAGGAAAAGAAATACACATTTCTATGGCATTTTTGATACGTAAAAAGAACTACGAGAGCATCCACTAAACATCAATGCACTTATCCATACGCAAAGCATTACACATATAATGCAGTTGAAATTTATGAATATCTTCATCAAAAAGGAAATTATTATGTACAGGCAGCCGTGAAATTGTGCGAAGACCTAAGTCGTGCTCAAAACAAGAAAAAAAATATCGAGTAGAATGTTAACAGTGTGACAGTGACGTCGAAAATTTACTAACAATATTTCCGTATGCGTTACGATATAACCGTCAGGTTAGACTCCGCCATTTGACACGAAACTACGTGGAATAAAGAAACAAAAACACAAATGATACTAATTTAGAATAATCTAATCTAAGACTAGAGAAGTGGTAAAGATACGAGTTGGACATATGAAGGCATTTTATGGGGCCCGATTTCGTTTGAATGTTTTGATCATTTGATATACTTGTTTAGACAACCATTTTAACTTTAATATGGTTATCGAAGAGTGGTACTCAATGTTCACTGTAACTTCTTTATCATTTATTGGGTTCTATGATGCCTTTAGGCTATTGCTGTCGCTCTTTTGTCAGCATGTCCCATAATCGACCATTCGCTAGGCAGCGTTTGCCTTTCGAAGTAAACGCCTCTCAATCCAAGACACGGTTCGCTCACCGCAACCGACTGTGACATGTCGATAAGCAGATGTATCTAGAAATGAATCCTATACAGAGTGTAATTTGCTCTGGCGTCTCTGGTTGTTCGCCTGTCGGGTAGTGAAGGCGCGCCGGCTCATAACAACTGGCGAAAATAAGTGTCTGTAACAGGAGGGTCTCTGTGGTGAGCTAGTGACTTTGCTTTAATTTGTAGTTTGTTCAGTTTTCTCAGTGGCTCCGAATGTTTTCCGTCGATGTTATAGATTTGAAAAACCTTTTTCGATAAGCCCTCTGAATTCCTTGACGAAACACAGGCAGTTTGCTGTATGACTTGTTTTTAATACATTTGATTCTCACCTCTGCGTCGTTATGGCTGGACTGTGCCTGGCTTGAGGACGGTCCCTGTTGTTGGTCTAAATCCTTCATGTCTATTTTCAACACCCTTGATTGTTCTTACAACGACTGCATCAATTCAATCTGAATATCTCCTTTGGCGTAGATCCTATAGGCTTGAACACGTAACGCACATAAACACGGTGGCTCTGTGATTAAGGGTTACTGCCATATAGCCGACACTCACTATAAACACAACGATAACATTACAAGATACATAGGATCTCTCCCCCCAGTGACATTGTAAGCTCCGAATGAACGTATAACGCGAAACTCAAAAAGGCGTCGGCGTCTGCTTTAAATTTTTGGCGCCAACGCCGTCTGCTGCGGTCGCCATCTTTCGACGACTCGGGTTTGTTCCTTTCTAGCCATGTGTGCTTCACTAGATTGGACTATTACAAACGGTAAAAGCTGCAGCGGAGCCAGAAAAGATAGACAGCATCTCAGACATCAGCCATTTAAACTAACTTAATGCTACATCCCGTTCGTTGGACTCAATTAAAAGCTATCCGCGAACCACTAAACTTCAAAATACGTTTACAACCATTTAAGAAATGTTTCTTCCAGTTGAAAGTAAATATTAAAATAAGCGCCTTTGCCTTAGGTATTTGGGATTTAAAATATCTGACTAACTTTCTACAAACTTATATGGTCAATGAGAGTTATTTTATTCTTTACAGATGTTGTTTTGTTGGTTCTGAAGGATCAAACTTTTATTGGCACGTATTCTAATTATGATCGGAGCACAGTAAAAGGCCTTTAAATAACTTGATATTAACGGATAATCAACACATTAAAAAGGACATCCGTTTAGTGTACCTGCATCGCATGTACACATATCTGTTTATCGAGGACACACGTTGACATGACTAGTACTAGAAACTAACCATCTTTTAGCCAATGTCAACATATAATTTATTTTGCGAGGCAAACTGTGATGAAAAATGCTATGGTAGGATTATACATAACAGCCCTGGGAGAAATTAGATAAAAACTTAATGCGATCTATCTATTTATTCTACACGATCAAAGCAAACTTACTATATCTTGGCTTAAGGACAAATTATTTGTCAAAATTAGTTCTTTTTCGTTATGTCTTACATATTTCTATTTTTGTTTAATGTATAATAGAATTCCGACTAAAGATAAATGTCTTCGGCGAAAACTGCTAAAGACAGCACTCTCCTGTCATTGAAGCTACATAATGAGTATTAAAAAGCATTCTGTCACAGAGAAAAACTTTACATTTAATCGTGCGATTGCTCCTGCGAACGCTGCACTCATAATAAGAGATAATGTTCCTCCCTGAGCCCTACAACAACAACAATAAATGCCCCGTCGTCCATATGACCATCAAATTTTACAGTAGTCATTTCATCTTCGTTTTCACCCTACGCTATACAAAACCTTACACTAAATTATGTTCTATTTTTTATTGCTACATTGGTCACGCTTCGACTTCCATGATCTCTAGCTCATCATGCCCTTCGTCAGGACTTGAAGCTTCACCCGCCGAATTCGCCTCCTCCAAATCAAGTGGCGACGCAATGTCATCTTCTTCCACCACGGTAATTTCTGCATCAGTGACGACCTGCGACTGATATCTGGTACCAAAAAAAAAGTAAGAATTAGCATTATACGTTTTAGTAAAGTTTAGGCAAAAAAATGATGTATATTTTATAACTAGTTTACCGTTCTTAAGAGGTTAGCGTATGAATCGTTTCCATGGTCACCAGGCATCGCTTGTGGCTTTTGCTGCAGTAGCATTGTAGCGTCTTCTAACTGTAATACCCACTACTGAACTCGCACCTTCTACTGTCCCAGCTTACCTCGTTGTAGTTAGAAGTGAATTAAGTGTAGACTTGATCTCGACTACTCGATCGGTACATGTTAATCGACTTCGTAAGACGTAAAGAAGTGGTTGCAGCAGTTGTGGGCATGACTCAAGGTACGAACTGTGGTGAAGCAACAGAAAGCGTGTCCAACGTAGCGCAGGTGCCACAAAACCTGGACGACAGTGCAGCCTGTAACCCAGCGTATAAGACAAATTCATAAATATTATGGGTTTCACTATTTGAATTGCTGTGCAATCTACGACAAATGCTGAAATATCGAAAGCGCATTTGAAATAAAAAAAAAAACAATCTGCAAATTATATTTTGAAAACTTAAACGGTCTTACCATCTTTCATTGTTTCGTTGTTAATCAATAATAGCCGGAGAAATCAAACGAAAACGTTTTTTAAATGTACATATGTGTTGATGAAAAAAGCTATATTTATAAGCGCTTGCGGTCCTACAGCTGTTTTTTTTTTTAATCAACTTATATATCTGTGCTAAATATACGTACCTGTTTTCCAGCTCTTTAATGAATAATTGTATAGCATCGACGGGAAGTTTTTTAACGGTATTATTCACGACTTCAAGATCGTGCCTGAATATAACTGCATTCAACATTGTTCGATCGCTAGACTGTAGACCTTGGAGTAATAAATGAACCATATTATCAGTTCGCGGATTAAGAAGGGGTTGGTCGTCTAGTTCCTCCCCTTTTCCAGAATCGGAGCCCCCATCAAGTAACCTGAAAAGCAGTTAACCGATAGCAATATTAGGCTAACTGCGGAATAAATTGATTTTTCAAGTATATAAAATAATGCTAAGTCATCACCCAGAACGAAAGATACAGCTTTTCCACTTTTAAGGTTGCGGAAAGATAAGATTTCGAAAAACTCAGAAAGCAAAACTGCAGCGTAACTTGCCAAAATAAAATACAGCATAAATTTTAAAAAAAAAAGTGTTAAAAGCATAGCTATCACCTTAATTTCTCCGAATAGTCCACACTGACATACCGTTCTTCCAGTGGAACCTCATCACGATCCTCGTAATTAGGTGCGCTTTTCGCAGTGTTTTGTGCTCGCTCGTTTAGAGGACCGATTATTTTTGGTGCAGACGGTTTGTACTGTCAAAAGATGAAAGTAACAATTAAAATTTTACAGTCCGTCAAACGAATCATGTTTGGCGAATCATAGCATGTTCAAATAGAGTGCATATATTATGATATCTGGTAGCATTTGATAATTATGACTCGCATGAATTCTAAACAGAGTTCTCTTTCTAGAGAGATCAACTTCTTTAAGAAATATAGAAATGCATTATGCACGCCCATTGCTTCCTCGAGTTTACGGTTATAGTGTAAGACTCGCACTGGCTAAAACTCAGATGTCTCTGAATCCAAGGCCATTAGAAGTGTTCACGTTATTTCAGTTTTACGGAGATTAGATATAATACAAAAACTAACCCGCAGTATACAAAACTTTTGCTATTCTTATATAATCTAAGTTTCGTTTACATGTGTTACAGGAACTCCTGCGAAGTCTGTAGATGTTGGAATTGGCTTGCTGGTTACGTCCCGAATGAGGACATGGTTTCTCACAGGCAAAGGTACTATCTCTATACGAGGCCTTCCCGATGGCCCATAGACTAGCAATAGCTGGCAGTTTATAACACGTGCTTCATGTATTTGCACTGGTGTGGCGTCGGTTGTGGCCACCTGTATTGTTATCTTGCGTTTCCATTCGTGTTCAGAATTATCACCCCCTTCTGGATTGCGAGTCCACACGACACATTCGCCAGCGGAGCAGACGGCACAAAGCCACTTATCGCTGCTCTGAAGTGATATCACTTCGCTGGGAGATATTACCTGTGAACAAGTTAATCATGATTTATAACCGAAGTTTAATAACAATAATACCGCCTACTTCACCTCATGCTAAAGACACGCAGTTGCTATGTTAAAAATGTCAGTGAAGGGGCATATAAAATTAAATAAACGAAGTTTAGTTCATGCGCTCAATATAGGCATACGCACCAATGTCGATTTGCACCGCAACTTCTTACTCCAAATAACTAGGTGTCTATCTGCGCAGCTCAGGACTTTCGAATCTTCAGTTGTGAGTAAAAACCTGCAAAAATATATGCACAGTGCCACAGGCCTTGCCACTTCGTCTGAACTACTTTTGGGTTTGCGCATTCTGTTTCATTACTTCAATGGCTTTCAATGATGAGAATTCTATGGGGTAGGTCGTTTGATTATAAACATCACTGTATTCTCACAGACAGTTTCTGAGTTGAAGTTATATTTTAAGTAATTTGTTTTCCATTGTAGATATACCAAGTTTTGTTCTCTATTGCAGATATACACCAACCTGATAGGAGATACGTGCTGTGTTGTAACTGTCTTTAGCAGAGTTCGTTTGTCAACATCAAACATCCGCAGCTGTGATATCGACGCGGCAAGCAGTCGAGATCCCCCATTAACTGCCGCTAACGAGTAAAGCGGCCTCGATTCGGACGCTTGCTCCCATTGAAGGCGAACTAAAGTTGGTTAAGTAAATTTTAGGTGCTATCATTACGTTAACTACAGTATGGCTCTATTCTCATATCATATATATTATATACGATGATATATGTTCAACCTATATCCGGTGCAAGCGCAAACCATGCTGACCATAGGATTCATCTTCACTGGTTTTACAAATTTCTCTATTTTCAATTAAGTGCGCGCTGATGCCGAGTGGCATATCAACCTTGACACAGTTTGGATCAGGCTACTTTTTGCTGATAAACAAAGGCAGACAATATGTGTAACATTGACCTTTCTGGTAACATAAGCCATAATGAAAGTAGTATGAGTAAAACATTAACTATTTTACGTACTTTGTTGTATGAGCTGGTATTCGTGAATGGCGCCATCTTGACCGCATGAAAGGACGCGTTCGGAAATGACCAATAGATTCTCCACGGCACCAGCGTGAACCTACATGTACAATCCGAATGGTATCGAGGTTTTGTTTTTTGAACGTAGGAATAGAAATAAAATCTCTGAGCTGATACATTTGACTGCATTGGAAAAAAAATGTGGCACCAACATTGCTCAATTCATTGACATAACCACTATACGCACAGTAAAGTCTACGAATGGCAATCAACACGTTTAGATGCGTTTTTAGTATACGCTTTATGCAAGTGTAGATGGATAATCTAAAACGAACAGAGTCGTATTTTGCTTTTTGTACTTACTTTTTTCAAATATGCTTTCACTTTTGTTTCAAGTGCATCGAAAATAATAACCGTTCCGTCATGACCCCCGAGAATAAGCAGGTTATTTCCCTAAAAGAATGCGATAAAAAATAATATTGCTATTTGATTAAAAGGAATTTTAAAATCGATCATTTGTGGGATGTTTATTATCTACTAAGCAGTACAGTCCCTGTGATAGCTTTGTAGGTAACGGATTTGCTTGCTTATCTTAGGGCCGGGCATAGACAGACTTTGTTTCGTGCTAGGAGCCACTTATTTGCAGGAATGCCGAATGACGATATCGGACGTGAAATTCAAAACACAAAGCTATAGTAGTGCAGGTAGTTTCCTCTTCTACGTGTTCATTAAAACGGTATGAATATAAAGTAACGTATTTCAGGTTTGACTCTATTATTTTATACAAGTCAATCAATATACTCAGACAAACCGTTATGTATACACAAAATTTACGCATAAGCAGTATTGTTGTCCTAGCGTGTTTCACAAGTGAGATTTTATACACTCAAAAAAACCAAAACTTGATTATTGATTTATTGCTAAAAACCTCTTCTTGTTGGAAGTTCGTTCACTAATAAACTATCAAGCACTTTCTTTCTGATGGAATAATAGGATAGTACCCTTACGTAAGATTGCAAATTAACAACCACATAAAAGAAAACCGATCTACCACACTTTCAATGAAAAAATAACGTTCATAGAGTTAGTTTAATCGGTTGTTTACGTCTGAATATTTTTTTTTCAAAAGGTCCACTAGCTTCCCGCTCACCTACCTCCCATCGAACACAGTTGGCAGCACATTGTAGATGACTTTCTGGTACATATTCGCCTAGTACCATACCCGTAACGTTATCATATATCACGACACGCCCAGAGTCCCAAACCTGTGCACAAAATTGATCGTTCGCTCGAAAGCGCATGTCGGCGCAAAAATCGAACTTGCGGGACCGGCCACAATAATAACACTGCTAACAACAAACTCACGTGAACGGGACTTCTTCGAGAGCTGCTCCCCTAGTGATAGCGGACGTCAAAATAGATACAGAAGAAGGTAGCTAGACAGACTCAATGCGGCCAAAGTACGCTCGTCAAATACTGATTATGTTTAATGCACATATTTTTTGACAAATGTTCTCGGGCGTATTTTTAACCCTAAGCAACATCAGTTTTATGTCCTATACTTGTCCACCATAATTTGTTCCAGGGCAGCAAATGTACCAGCTTATGCGTTGATTCTTTCGTAAGCGGGATGTATCTAGCTCGAACCCGGCCAGCCAGCGTGTGACAGAATTTGAATTGTGTTTTGGCGGTCCATACGTTCAGGGCTTTCAGAGTTTTTCTATTTTTATGTCTATTTCGTGACGGCAAAAATTGTGTTTGCAAATGTCGCGATAGTTACGGGCTATATGACGCACGTTCAAGTTCTCCAATAACAAATGACTCAGCAGTGGCCGTTCTGCCGTCAGGCCATTATTCCATATAAGTGATTAGATAAAAAAAACCTTATTTTTTGTTATTCTATAGAACAATAGAGATCAGTTAGTTATGGATGATTTTTAGAGTCTGACAGCTTGTTTTGAATTTTATCATCTGGGGTTCCAGGTTTTGCTTTTGGTAAGTGTAGTCCATTGCATAAACAAAACAGCTAACCTTATTATGCATACGGTTCCCATGATAGTGCAGTAACAACATGCTTGTCTATTAAACTCAAGTTCAGACTAAACTTATATAGTCTGGGTTCGAAATCGGACATAGACATGTTTCATTTTGTGCTGGCCAGCCCTCTGAATCAATGCCTAACCGCTTAACTATTTGATATAGGATTCGATTAATTTATTATGCGTATCCATTTTTTAACAGCATCATAATAATAAAAATCGAAATTAACTAATAATCGAAATTAATGTTTTTTTTTTAACAACGGCGTAGTGGGATACACATAGTCACTAACGTAGCTGATCGCAATTAGGTATTTTTCATAGTATCCCAAGAGTCCTTATGACAGGGGTTCAAAGTAAAGACAGCCCAATTCCCGCAAATGATACGTGAGAGGCGTACATGTGAGATGCCCTGTTAGGTTTATGCGAAGCAGCATCTGTTATATAATTATTTACTAGCAGGATCTCTAATATATATAAATGTTAAGATTTACGACCAAGGTAATGATTCCGTTTACAGTGTTGAAACAGTTTTTGATGCTCTTTTTTTTGTTGAGTCCACCCAGCGGTTATGTGAGTTACTGTAGACAGATATTTTAGAGAACGCCTTGCATACATGTGTGAAGTAGTTAATGTTAGTTACTGAAATTCTATGAGAATTATATCTATTGTGTTTACAAAATGTGAATTATCTGATCATGATATATTTGTGATCGTTGCATGTTGAATAGGCGTAAAATCTAATACGGCCCAAAAGCACTAACTTCCTTCTCATAGAGAACTTGCTAAGTTGAAGCGAGATAATTTTCTTTTTGGAAGACTCCACCAAATCGAAGAATTTTAATCGCGGTCGATCTTTATTTATGTCATATGTCGCGAACTGAGTGACAGCAAGCAGTAGTTATACACAGGAAGTAAACATTCAAAAGGATGCAAAACCGTCCCACAGCAAAACAATTATTCACAACCCGATTCGGAATTTAGAAGGTCCAGCATAGTGAAAATTTTTGCCTGTATATGATAGGCTTTAAGCCTATCATATGTTTTAATAAATCGGACGTTTGTCAATGAATAGGCCTTTTCAAGGGAGCTGTTAGGAATAGATACACTGTCATTGAAAAGGTCTTCATCTTAACTTCAATCTCACCTTGACGACTCATACGGCCTGCTATTCTAACGGTGTAATTATTCATACTATCCCGCAGTAACGATTCAATCTCATTTCTTTCATTCCGGCCACTTTCATGCTCGATTTGTAACAGATGAAACTGAAAATCCCGTGCTAAATCCCGTCTGTTTCTCTGCTCATCCGCCAAATGCTAAAATTCCGCACTCGAGTCTCGCTAGATACGCTCAGTGCATCAGTGTTCTGCCACAATAGCTCCCTCTTGTCAGCTTTGGCAGACCCAAAAGTGATTTTTGTTTGGTGTACTTAGGCGACTTTCTACGTACCGGCATATCCAGTAAACAAACCACCGTTTTATTTTCGGTACCTATCGGTCGAATATAAATAATACCAAGGAAAGGTTTCATGTTTATGAAAATTCATTTTTATCACTGAACAAATACAATTAGGAATCTATGAACAATATCAATCCGGAATCTCTAAAACATAGGTAGATATTTCTCGTGTTTAGTACTAGATATTAGTAATAATTTAGAACCGACTATACATAAAGGATCACATTTGAAATAAAGGAATAGTACCTTAATTTCGAATACGTGTTATGTTTTTAGTGAAAATATCCACTGTTATACGATAGCTGCCCCACAGACGTAGCCCTTAAAACATCTCACTCAATATATTTGCCATCCCATATAGAATAGTTAAATTTATACGAAGAAATAAAAAAGCGTTAACAAGATTATTTTGTAGTGAAGCTCGTATATTTTTTGAAACCTTCATTTAGTAATCCTTACAACGTATTCGGCTAGAATATTATTATTAGATCGCCACAGAACTTTTTCGTATTTTTCGATCTCCTGATAAAAGGGTTGCGTTACACAGGTAAAAAAATAAACACTTTTAAGCTGACACTGCCAGCTTTCGATTGTTTGCTTGGTCACCTCACCAAGGAAACTTAATATGGCCTTAACATCATTGACGGAGTACCTGCCTTGCAGGATATTCGTTATTTACAAATTTAAATAGCTAGCATTCAGGTACCGGAAAGCTATGGAAATACATGGATACATTGTGACAAGCTCGGTCGGGCAAATAATTCCAGCTTATACATATATATGCATATATTGCGACAAACAAATATCCAGGGACCGTCCTTACATAAATATTCAAAGCATCATTTAACAATTATAAGTATTTCTGTGCTAGCTTGTCAGGGTGTTGCTGTTCAAAATTGCGCACCTGCAATCTTTGAGCTGAGTTTAGTTAGGAATAGCCTTGCAAAGGTGTACCTACCAAAAAAGAAGTTTGTACTTACCAGAAAAGCATAGCTTCAATACGGGTAGAGATAATTTTTTGATTAATGATTTTGAATCAATTTTTGATTAATGATTTGTTCGCTTTATCTTGGTAAATGTCGAACATCGACAATTATAAACCACAAAAAAACAGTACCCATGTAACATTAACTAAGAATTAGATAAAGAAAACGTGTTAAACCTGACTAGTATTGTGCCAGTATTACGGTTGCTTATTCGGTCAAAGTAAAACTGGAACCTGCAATCAGCAGAAACTTAGCAAAGTTCTTTGCAGAACTTTTTTTGCAAA
This sequence comes from Varroa jacobsoni, assembly GCF_002532875.2. Taxonomy (NCBI): domain Eukaryota; kingdom Metazoa; phylum Arthropoda; class Arachnida; order Mesostigmata; family Varroidae; genus Varroa; species Varroa jacobsoni. The sequence continues at coordinate 443,628 of NW_019214278.1, forward strand.
GAACGCTTAAAACGCTAAGATGGTTAAGAAGTCCACTGAGTCAGACTGTGGAAAACATTCCCCTCATGTCTTCTACCAATTGACAAGTGGCCTACTTATCCGCTACCTCTGACAAATAGAACTTCTCTTTATTTTTTTTTACCTGAATTGCCATATTGCTGAGAGTAGTTATTATGGCGGAGAATCGATAATATAACTGATACCTGTGGCTATTGCCTCGAGCCCGAAAGTTCTGTTATAGTAACAATTGGGAAAATGTTTTTATGTTCCGTTTAATTCAGTCTAATAGTGGTATGGACGAGCCCAATCACTCGTGCCTGGCAAATTATCGATTCATCAAGCACTCCATGGTGTGCAGTCAAACACCATTATTTTGAATATTTCTTCTATATATAAATATTTATTTTTTGTTTATATGTTAATGTTCACTACCACATAAATGGACGAACAGTTTAGGATTAAGACTTTTGAATTCCATACGAATTTAAATGTAAAAGTTCCGAATATTGCTGCGACGTCTGCCAGTCCTATCTTATTGAATCACAAAGAATGTTAAGGCTCTTGAGCCGCTGAAAGCAGATCTTAAAGTCCCCCCGAGTTATAATAACGATGGTATGTTAGGAAATCAACAAGAATTCTACCAAAAATGTTAGCAAACGATCGTACTTGACCATTTTTAGGAAAAATAATCTTCGTTCAGGTAAGAATATCTTGGTCAAAGGTAAGGATCACATATAATTGCTCAATGGTGGTGTTATAAAAAAAAACATAATATTAGTCTAAGAGTCTGTTACTCTATTCTAATTGCTGACACGAAAGTTATATTCGAACCAAGGTAACGTCTTCTGTTGGCCTATAGGCGTGTGTGTCATGAATGAGGTTGCTCGTACAGATCGGAACGAAACAGGGGTGATGTAGCAGCTTTCTCTGTTGCCTGTTTATTGATTGTTGGACCTGCATGAGTGTTGCCAGCTATTGAAGCCTTGTTAAACTGCCGAGCTTAATATGAATGTGTGGCTTGCGCCAGTTTTTTATTAAATAGATCTTGGGTAAATTTTACCGGCCATTCCTTGCGTACGTGATCTTCATGCAAAACCTCACGACGACTTCACTTTGGTCCTCCTTACCGACGACTATTATAAAGCCTTTGTTGGTCGCAGGCGGGAGTTCTAAAAAGTCTCTGCTGACGTTAATACTAACTAGAGTATCACCCAAGGCAAGAAGTAACTTGTGCTAGTGGTAACATTTGACTACAAAGTTGAAGAAAGTTCGAAATGATAATTGTTCGGAAAGGTTGCGTCCCTCTTTTTTCTTGCTCATTATGGTGATGATGGATTGATTTATTGGTGCATTATTAGCGAACACAGTACAATAATACTGTACAATACAATAACAAAATAACATTCGAAAACAGTTCGAGAAAAATTAATGACGGCTATGTTTAGTACCCAAACGCACGGCCACTTGTCTAACTCCTTTGATTTAGTTCGCTCAAAGCGTCATAGGTCATAGGAAGTTAAGCCACCACGAATACCGTCCATCGACATGGGCGTCTTCAGTCGGTTATCGGAACTGATATGTCCTAGGTAGGCCAGCTTCAAGGGTTTTTTTCTCTGAAAGGGTTGTACTAACGAAGAGTCATTCCGTACTTATGTCGTTTCGCGCACTTAGAGAGCGTTAGCCCACCCAAGCTACGAAGGAAGCTACTTTCGACCCCCGTTCTTCACAAATATCGTGTTCTTACCAAAATATGCTTGTTGTCCGTCAGTATCCTTGCACATAGAGACCCCTTGGCGTTTTGCCAAGAACTATCTCTTCACTAAACGTGGTCTTTTGGAAACTGCTTTGTCTTTCATCATTCTGTTTTTGCACCATTTATTCGCCTACTGCAATTATCTCATTAAGATTTTTTTAATTCAATAATTTTCAAAAGACTGAGATACGCGCAATAATAAGTCCTCGTCACGTTTTTACGATTTAGGATAGGTTAAGGTACTTCCTATAATTTCTATGTCTCTTTCGGATTTGTAGTTTCAACTTTGTTAATTACAGAACAATTGTAGTTTATCCTGTGTATACTAAAACGGTAATAAAAGAACAGAGGTATCGTAATTTGAAAAGTTCTAGTCATCGGAATGTCCTTCGGACCATAGTCAAAAAGATGCACAAATAATTAACGAAGCAGCTGTCAAAATACGTATTAAGTAATTAATACGTTTAGCCAAATCTTTTTACTGAATACGATAGTGGCTTTTGCTGTTGACAATCACCTTGAGTTTGTCAAGCTCTAGACATGGGTTAAATCATACCAAAAAAAAAACTGAAAAACTTTTCACCCAGAAGATGCTATATGTAGTCATCCTGTTTTTTTGTAGCCAACATTTAAGCTCGCTTCTCACGTGATTTTACGCAATGAGTCACCACTTTGCAACACAGCGAAAAAAACATGTCTAGCCTAAGCTGATCGAAACAGCCAGCTCTTCTTTAAATTCACGTCGTTCTTCCAAAATCAACCATAAGGTTCGCAACGCTTCTTGCCAAAATCGAACTTTTGACCATCACGAACTGCGACTGTTATGGCAGTTTCAATGGGATCTAATGTCATTGAGCGATAGTTTCTTGGTAAAATTCGGTTTGTTCTGTTTACGCTATATTGGCACACTTGCGTCTATCTAACCATCGTCGTACCAATCCTCTATGTACTCTGTGAAAATATTCTTCGAGCCATTTTATTCGTTTGGCTTAGCGGCCTTTAAAGTCGTCGTTCGGCTCAGGGTTTTTCTCTCTAGTAGTAAACATAGTAATTACAGCTAATTATTCAGTAACTGTATCTCTTTTTCTGTATATATATATATATATATATATATATATATATATATATATATATATATATACTCGATTAGGGTATACAGATAACAATTTAATAAAATTGATATTCGATTATGAGCCTCATCGGTCGATATGATTCATTCATGGACAATTCCTTCTTTAGCTTTAAGGATAAATGCGGTACCTGAATGCTAAAACCGATTAATATTATATGGCTATAGAAATTTGTGGCGCGGAGCGTAGATTTGTACCAATCTGTTTATATTTAACTTGAATTAAAAAATTTATTTCCTTATTTGACATGCGGACTTACAGATTTATCGCAGTATTTTTACTTTGGAAGCCGTGTCGTACTGATTGCATTAGTTCCGTTTCGCTTCCGCCCGAGTTTTTATTAGATATTATGGATAATTTCGATAGGCCCATTTCGCTTTCAATTTCGAGCGTTTTTTTGTTTTGGAATCGACGCGTCCAGTTTTGCAGTTATACTTAAGTAAAAATTGTAAGCATTGACGGCTGGTGAGCTCACCGAATAACGTGAGAGGTCTTAACAGAGGAGAATCTTCCTCGGATTCCTGAACGAGGATAATTAATATATGTCTAATGATGAACTACATTTTTCGTCTAATTGTATATATAAGGCAAAGCAATAGGATTTTTAAAAGGTGTCATTTTATTCAAATCGATTTATTCACTATTTGAAACACCTTTGATCAACCTCTTGTTCAAGTGTTACTAACGTCCAGAAGAAGAAGTTCAGAAACTTCAGGTAGATTGTGCTGTTAACGTCTGATTGCTAATAAAAAGGCTATACACAACCGAGCTCCTCGGTCCAGAAAAGGTTTAACTATGAATGTTGGGAAGTATGACATATAAGTTAAATGGCAATCGAAACGAAAGAGATAAAGTTCCTAATCATTTGTAGTATATCATTAAAAATGCATTTCATGTATCTACATGCAGGTTCTGTGGTTCAGGTACGATATATTATAGACCACTGAGTTATGCACGTATATCAGGTCTAAAATATCTAATCGCAGTCATACTGGATTTACCTAACTCGTGTCCCGGGAATACAGAAATCATCATAGCTTACACTAAAGTCTGCTCCTAGAGTCATCTATTTTTTTTGACATTTCTGCACGCCGCTGTGTAGATAATTTTTTACTGACAGCAGTAGATAAAATAGATGCAACAGTTATCTCTTTTCTATTCAATCTCTGCCGCACTGTTACTGGAAGCTGTATGGCCATTCCGAGTTCTTTATTTTTCTGCACAGTGGTTTATTAATGTCAATATACGTATAATAAAGAATATATACTAATAGAATAGAGCGACTAATTACATTAACTGAACAAAACACTTAGAACTAAGTTTTGAATTCAACACGTACGGAAGGACGTATTGCTTCAGTTATCTACATCGGTGAGTATTCCCCACGCTTTCGTCAGGCCAAGACAGATTTGCTGTGCAGGCTATTAGATTGAATTTCGATATCACTGGTTTTCAGGCTCCGATTTTTGTTCCTATACAGATGCACACATTTTGCAAGGTGAAAAATATGCAAAACTTTCATAATTTATTTTTGTTATTTTATATTATCATAATTATTATTATTTATAGCGGCAAATAAGATTTTTTTAACATTATTGTTAGGAATGTGCATGATTCTCTTGGGGAGAAACATCCATTTTTAGGCGTTAGATAGACATACATTTAATTCTAGTCCAAGTTCGCTTAGAATGACTTGAAGTCCGAAACAAAGTGCATCTTTAAAGGCTACGTTGTTGGAGGCTCCCTAGACTATTTTCTTATAATTTCGTCTTTTTTCTTTTTCTAATGGGTGTTCAATAGTGATGACAGAGGCAGTCAGTTCCATCCGAATTTGAAATGGGAATCTTTTGACGCTAATAGAAAGCTGTTTCAACAATCGTTTGGCGGCTTAGGTAATTTTGGGCAGATAAGCGTCAATGACTGTAAATAGTTTTAGGTCGCCCATCGAGACAACAACAGCGTTAATGAACCCACGAAATGCAAATTCTGAAGCTACCCCGTTACGCCCTTGTTAGGTTGCACAGATGTCTCAGTTGATTGCGGTTGATTACTTTATGCGACCAGAAATGATTTTAGGGAATGGATGACTTAAAGGTTTATTTGACTGATTTGAACAATGTTTCAAATTTGCGCGCGTTGCTCATGGGAGGACTCAACATAGTTCGACCAGTAGTCATTGATCTGACATACAAGCTTTGAACTAAACCTGTACGTAATATGCTCGTCGTCACAATAAATGCCCCTACTGCAACTGTGCCTGTCTGTATGCAATGTAATCAAGTCGTTAGGGAGAGAAAAAAAGTTCGTATGGGGCCAGAACCACTGAATATGTCAACCTGTTACAAGCGCAGAAATATTGATCAAAGGAGATCCTGCTAATCCATTTACCGCTACGTTTTTCGGTTTCTGATATTGATTTGTGACATAATGTTCCTCAACTTCACACTTTTATATGTATATAAAACAGTGATACTAATCTTTTGATAACCTACCCTATTAAAAAACTAGGCCACTAGCACATTATCATAATATAGTTTTCGTCAATTGTGCGATCGCCCATAGACTACGATTTCTTTCACACTTGGGATATCTTCTGTACATCTCGGGTCTGATATATACACACAAAAGCCACGTTTACGACGGAGGCTGAACTCATATTTAAACGGAATTTGCACCTCATTGTTCGTTAACACCTACTAAACGTGCCACGACGCGCAAATTTCAAAATATAAAGATTTCATATAACAGTGAAAACTGCTAGTTCTCAGGAATTGAAACCCATCGCCGCTAAAAAACTTTGTATTTAGGCTTCTCATCCCGGTCACAATCATTCTTGTCGTTTATTCACACATCCTGCGTTAGATTAATTCAAGGAAGCTTTGAACGGAGGAGAAAGACAAACGAACTGATATACCATGTGCTTTGTTATGCTTGTCTGTGTAATCTGGTCTATGTAATTGTCATTTATCGAAAAAGAGAAATTGCAAGACATTGCCATACAACTTACAATATTTATATATATGTTCACTACCCATGACGCGGTCACATGTTGGCATGAACGCGTTGAGAAACATACATATACATAAGCTGAAAGCTCATATATGAAAAGCAATTAAGATTTTCTTCAAGTATTACTTTTTATGAATTATAATTATAATTAGCTGCTAATAGACTATTAAAAAATTATAGTACGTCTTCAAAAAAAACACTAAATTATTTTACGAGTATCTTCAAAATATTATATGCAGCAAATCACTTCAAAATGTAAGCCATAATAGGTCCATGCTCTTGGAACGGTAATAGAGGTTGCTAGAACATTTTCGGCATAGTTATTAAAACGGCAGGTCGGGTCTTAGCTTATATAAATTGTACTTGTGCAGATGACTACTCCCTAAAAGGTCACACTAATAATGTTTCAAAAACGTCGTATAAATTTATAAAAATCTTTACAACCTGCTAACCTGTAGAGTACGGGGAGTACATAATATCGTGGCGTTGAATTTACACGAAATGAAGGTTGCAGACTACCAAATAATCAAATACTACTCTAAGTTCGCATCATCTATTAGACAAGTAACAAAGAGAGAGAGAGAGAGAGAGAGAGCAAAGGAGTTAGAGATATCCCAATAGTATCTGCTTATTTTGAAATGCGAGAATGGGTTTTTTTGCATATGTAACCTACTATTTTTAAGTTAAGAGGTTTCTTCGTAGAGCTGGTTATACTCGACAGCAGGTGACAACTACATGCCAATAGGCATAAGGTTGCAGTTAGCATCATCACTGAACTTAGTGAATGTGACAGTTTGTTTACTTGGTATGATGCTAGGTTTTCGGATTTTATCGAAACGATTTTCGCAACACTTTACAACAACAAACAAAATTACACAAGACCAATGGTAATACATTTGTGAGATATGGTTTACTGACTGAATAGTGTAAAATAATGAACGCAACTAGTCCTACCATATGATAAGAAATTACCCTTGTACCATACAGCAAGACGCAAACAGAAGATTATGGATCAGCCGTTTCTTTAAAAAAAGTATACAATTTTGCGTGGCGTAATTTTATTTTACAAACCAAAAAGGACTTAACCTCCATGAAATTATTGCTGGCTGATATTTTGTTCACTTATTATTTCATATGGAAACCATCTAGAAAAAACGTGAAATAATTTGAAAGCCAGACGTGGGTGTATACTCAGCCAAATGGATGTAACAGTCCAGAGACCTCTAGTATAAAGACCTTTCTATGATCGCGTCCAAAAGTGTCTTGGACTAGATCATCGCGAAGCGAGCAGCATAAGAGGCCATGATAGCAATAGACACAAAAAGCACTCCACAGTCGAGCTGATGAAATCTGTTGAGTATGTAGATTTTTTTCGGTATACCATTGTACGTACACGGCGCTTAGATAATAATTGTTCGGTAGCGACCTTTGCTAAAGTTTAGCAATGACCTTTTTTTCACTTGCAGTGATTTGTTTTTCTGATGATCAGTTCAGGTCACATCGTCTTTCTTTCTAATAAAATCCGACGCCTTAATCGTTTCTACATTAAATAGGTCATTGGTTAGAACATGGCCAAAAGGTCGTCAATCAACGCACAAAGGACAAAAGGCGGACAGCGATGCTATTGAATCTGTTGTCGCAACCGCATGAAGAGTGAACCGCGATTACTACGGAATCATAATCGCGTGGGGTAACGCGCCACACTGCTACAGGCTGTACAAAACTCGAGCTATCTGATTCGCTATGACACCGCAAACCTTACTCTGAACTTAGCAGACATCCAATAGAAATAGCGAATAACTATATGGCTTCGCTTCTTATTTATATTGTTTGCGTTTATTGAGCAGTTTATGATGTGGTTTTCTGTTTCACAATTATTTAGCAATACAGTATCCATTTTTGTTTCGTCTGTGACAAGTCGGAACCAACAACAACGTATGCTTCAAGAGGAGCATGTGTTCTGAATAATATTATATAGTATTGCATTGTATGCATGAGGCAGATGTTTGACTCTACAAAATGTAGTGTGTTCAGAACCCTTGTCATTATATACAAGCTAGTTTGTAAACGAATTAGTCTTAACTAATGTAAAGCCAAACTCACAAAACGTGGTCTGGAATAATTCAGCATGCGGTTTTTCGTGGCCGGCATCTATACAATGCTGTCTAATTAAAACACAATCATATGCTACAATTTAAACGTTCGCAAGCCGACAGCAACGGAGGGCATTGGATAAGCGTTTTACCTTACATAGATCGAAGGCCTGCAGGCCTAGCAGCTATTTACAGCGCTTTATTTATGTAACCATTTTAGACACATCTTTCTCCTAATAATTGACATATTCATATTTAAATGCGACTTGCGAAACGTACTTTAGTACTAATAATAACTATTGTTATATTAAAAAATGCGCTATAACTTGTTAATTATATGTTAAAAATACTTAACTAATTTTCAATACGATGATGAATTGAATACATAATATTTCTGCGTGGTAAGGCTGTTAGGGGAACAACCAAGTGCAAACAGCGCCAACGATAAACATTTAGGTTTGACATCCTTTTAAGATCAAAACCTGCAAAATACACGGGGCAAGGTAATGCCAAGTATTCATTTTATGAAGCAGCGAATCTCGGTTAAGCCGAGATCCGAGTTCCGAGTGTTACATCCGAGTAGCTGAAAAAGCTAGAGAAATGAAACAAAGAAGTCGATGTACAATTACGGATGCTAGTTTTGTGTCTTTTACTCACATTACTGCATGACGGTGGTTAGACATCAGTGTTAGTGTTTAAGCAATTTATATCTATCTATCTCATACCTCGTCTGGTAACACTTGTCTATTTAGAGGTCGATCTTATATCGAACGAATTTGTGTGATCTTCAATTACTGTCCGTTGTACTCTGCTTCCGTGCGCACACCTATACCGTGTTCTAGTGTTAAAAATGTCATGGAAATGGTATTATATAAATTCCTATAAATGTGCCTATATGACGATCGATTGTGGTTGCATCTTCACGAAGCACACATATCTATTTGTTCACATATATTTTACGAAGCACGTCATTGTTGGAGTTACCTTCATTAATAATTACTTTAATCAGCTATAACCTAAAAACTTTCTCAGCTTTTGAAGCAATATGTGGAGTTCAAATACTAAGCAACATGTACATTGCTGACGGATCAATTGTTGAATGTTCTCTACAAGAATTTTTCATTTTTTACATTAAGGTTGCGAGTATAGCGGCAATTACCACACGATACTAAAACACGGAGTATGCGAGAATGCAGTTATAATTCTATAAACTTTTAATCATTTACATGTCTTCCATTTCGCGCATTTTCACTATGGATACAATATTTCGAGTGGGTTGGCTGGCCTCTTCACTGGACGGATAGTACAAGCGCCCCTCAGGGATGACCAGTATATCGACTCGATATCATGATACGTTTGCAGTTAGATGAATTTTTCTGGAAATCATACAACGAAGAAAAAGACGAAAGCAGAAACACTTTAGCGGTTTGACTGTCTCCGCGACTATTATAGAGGAAACAAACAATGAAAACCACTGAATAAGTAAGACTTTAATTCTCTGATGGTCGCAGCCAGCCACAGCAAACTGCTACTAATATGCCGAATTCGCCCCATTGATTACATTGGATTATGCAATTCGCGGGCGACACAGTGGCGCCACCAACGGAAAATTTTACCGGTCAACTATGAGACCAAATACGGAGATAGCGTTATGATTTTTATTGTCCTATTGTGATATGGTATACAACATATGTTTGGTGATCAACGAGACGTTTTCTCTCTATAGTTTCAAGAAGTATATGTTAGAAGTTGAAACGGAACGAAATCAACTTTAAACGACAAACGAGACGAACAAATCGGAGTATTATTTCGACATGAGATGAAACGCGATAAAAAAAATAACTGCCGAAAGAAGAGGTCGAATGTATTCTTACATGTGTTTTGTTGTATGCAGTTCATGCGCTCTGTTTGGATTATTTGCCGTTTATCGAACTGCGATAATGCGATATCATTGGGACTTCGATCTGCGAGCGAGCGCATATTAGTATCCAATAATCATAGTGATAGTAATACAATTTAAATGGGTTATAATTTTTGCATATTCTAGAGCCCAAGGGTTATGCCATAAATTAATAAACAGCAATTTAAGACCACTGCTATTATTGGGCAGGACAGAAAGCTTTGCACATACGTAAAGGGGGAAAAAAACAGCCATGCGACTAGGTGGTTGCTGGCGAACTGATATTAAAGATAGATAATTCCACAAAAACTTATTTTACAGCCCACGCAATACCAGAGAACACGCAGTTTTTCGCTCATATCGATTACAGAGACTTTTTACTTGTAAAAGTCGATTTGCGAAATTCACGGCGCAGTCAGTCACTGACTTATTTTCTTTTCATGCTTGATGATGTCCACTTGTCGCGAATCGAGTAGCTCTGACTTCACAGATCTCCCGTTGCCTGTCAAGAGTATAAAGCCAAACACCGTATGAAAAATATTGATGGTAAATATCTACCAAGTTCACTAGCATCATTAGAAAGAGAGAAAGAAATCAATCAAATAATATGTAAACCTTCATAATTGGAAGAAAATTCTAAACTGAAATTGGCTTGATCTAGTCAAACGTTAGCGAAGGACGTCATCGTCTCTTACAATATCGAAAATTGCAGGCAAATCTCAGGAAAATCTATGTTTTAGGGGTTAGCAATAATGCCAATAGTGTAACATAAATCTGTATGTTGATTCAACTTCAAGAATCCATTCTTAATGGCTAAATCGTTTCTATAAAGATGGTTTTCCTCCCTAGCAATTGCTATGACTTGTAGCCGTAAAATGTATCCTTGAATATGAACTCCAATGGAAAGTCGTTCTAAAACAGGTTCTGGCTAATTCTACTCAAGTGTACAAAAGTAACAGATTCTATACCTATATAGAAAATTATCAGTAGGTTACTCTCACAGAAATTTCGTATCATATCTAAGGCCAGTGGCTAGTGCTGAAGCAAACATACTTAAGTGAATTAAAAACAAATTATCCTAATTCTCTTTCGCTAAGCTCTTGTTCGCCTAGAAAAACTAAAATTGACTGTGATAAACTATAGATATTGTAGAATAATAAGGACTTGCATACTCGCTATTTATCTAATTTACCTTTTTTACAAACCCGACCTTTTTGTCAGGTGTCAGGCATTGGTCTCGACCTAAAACTGGACTAACCACAGAGTTTTTGTTGCCTCTTCCAGATAAGTTTCAATCAAAACTATATTATTATTTGCTGTTCATAAATATCTACCTAGCACTTTGTCGTCGGATAGGCTCTTTTTCGGTCGCTTCCGAAAGGTATTTCCGAAAAAAAAAAGTATTGAAAATGACTCAAATAAAGGACTTTCCGATGTGTCCGGAGTCACGACAACAGGCAGTTTGAATATAGCTATGCTGCTCTTAACACGACGATGATGATTCAGTCTTCACGATCGTAAATAGAAGTATTGAAGATGGTCTTTACTATTATCGGTTACGGTGAGCGTTATCTGCGACGCTTGTACAAAGTGTTCGGAAGTGTTCCAGGCATCGTTGATTGCTCGACCGCAGTTTCGGTGATGATATCTTCTGAAATACCCATTACATTGTAGAACTTGTTTTATACAGTGGAAATATTTTGTTCTTGCCCTGTTATTGACAATAGAAACGATCTCTATCGATTCGGTGCTTACGACATTTTTATTACGAAAGAGTAATTTGATTATGCATCAATTGTCCAAAATAGCCATTTGATGAAAGTTCAATGCGAGCTACGACGGTGGTGATTACGGTTTGTTGTAAAAGTTCGAGAGGTGTATACAGCACCCCAATTTTAATAAAGAGGTTCATTTAGTTCATGTCGCATTAATCGAGCGACATGGGTGTCCTCGTATGAGAAATAATGTAAAAATTTGTCGTCCTATAAAAGGCAATAGTAGACGCTTCTAGTTTTAGCTAACAACGATACTGGGCGTAATACTCGAAACATAGGCTAGAACTAACCGGTTTTGTTGTGAGTCAGTGTTTACTAAACAATAACTAGTTATCGATTATTTATTCCTGAATGGCTTCCATAGCCATTCAGGAATAAATATAGCCATTCATATATATATAAAATAACGACAGGGTGAAGTTAGACAATAGGAACTAAGACAAAACTTTATTCGGCATATTGCAGTATTTTAAGTTCATATTTGGTCATTCATCTGGTCTGATATTAATGCTTGAATTTCGTCAGAAGAATAACAGTTTTAGCTATTATATCCTGTACTTTAGCGTCACCAAAAAGCGTTCGGAAATTCGGTGAGTGTTACGCAAACCTCTGACCACAATTAGGCGTTCTATTAGGTTACAAAAAATTACTTAGATCAACTACAAAATTACAAAAATTACTTACTGACAGCAATGGAGTTTCTACCTAAAAATTATTAGTATCATTATCTCGTACTAACGGTAAGTATTGAAATTGCTTAACATTTCCATATAGAGCTAAAAGGTGTTCTCGATAACACAAAAATAAAATGAATTTTTCTGTTGAAATTCTGAAAATGAAGTAAATTGCCCCTTTTACGCTATGGCTCGTTTTCGGTATCGTAGCTCCTTGCAGAAATTCATCGTTACGCTCATCTGAAGCAGCGACGTTTTTTGCGCTTTATCTGAAAAGGAAGATTATTTACCGCTTTCGTTTGTGGACCGTCAAAATCATCGGAATCGCTATTAGATATCAAGGAAGCTTGTGGAATGGTACAGCAGCTTTATGATTGCAGTTCGTGTTTTTAGTAAGACCACAACTCAGGGATAAACGCTTAGGTCTTATCGTTAGCTCACTTTATGCCTCGCGACGTTTTAATATCTGATTACATCCACTTATAACTGTATATATATTAATATACCCTGACGTGACCCAACGGGTGGAATACTCATGTATAATGCAAAAATAGTAGCGATATATTTTCTGTAGATTTACAAGGCAAGTATAGTAACGGCGGAACATTGTACTTTGAGTGCTTGTTTCTAATCCTAAGAACCGTGTCGGGCAGTATGCCAAAAAGCGCGTTATAGTATGGTGCCATAAACATTGCTGTACGTGAGACTCTACACAGAATCACGGATGCTCAACCCGCTTGCAAGCACTTCAAGCGGTGATATAACAACTGCAATAGATCCTCCGTACGAGCCGTGTGACGTCGTCATGGCCTGCGATTGCTCATCACACCGGTCTTTGGCTACGGTGTACCACTCTCTCAGCTGCCTTGTGCTCCCCTCACAGTTTAACCGGAAATTCTCGCATCACAGGAGAATCGTATGTACAGTTCTTCAAAGTCGATCCCACTTTATCGGACCCGCTTCAGGCTCACCCAGCAGAGCTGAGAATTGGTCAGATTTTTCATTACTAAAACACTACGTACGAGGTAGGATACCGAGTACCTTGAAGTAAACAAATAGTTCGGTGATTTCGAAGGTTTTTGCCTTTTTGGGGGTCTGGTGTAAACTATCGCATAGAAATCGTGCAAAAGGTTCGTTTATTTTAGCTGCTGCTGCTGCTGTAAATGTGTGGTTAAAGGTGCACGCAGACACTCACCAAGTGCTAGTGGTGCATTGACACACGGGTTTAACGAAGATGTTGTTCCGTGCGATCCTGTGCTGTACCATCCTGGGAGTCGCGTGCCCTCAGCGGCTTTCGTTCATGCATCTAAATTCGGATGAGAGTGGTGCCAGTGCCAAGATCGTTCGGCCCAACGTAACCATATCGTCATCTCAGCGACGCGTATACGTTCCAAAGGGTAAGTCTTTGAAATACGCCGAATCGCCTATACTCAGGCTGAGCTTCCAACCATCGCCTAAGCTTTCTAAGGCGCTGTCGTTCTCAGACGCGCAGAAGCCCCGAAGCTCTCAGTTCTTCCATCTGGTCCCATCGACTCCATCGCCTTCGGATGCCAAACCTGTGAAGAATGAGACAGCTTTGACGCCGATCGAGCCCACACCGATGCGTTCGGTACATCGAATCTCCAACACCACGTATCAGATGCCTGCCGACTTCCTCTGTGAAGGACTGGACTGCCCTAAGGGTAAGACATTGCATCCTGCAAAGGGTTGGTACCTAGTTTTATTACATGCTGTCAGTGTGATAGTTGCATTTTAGTCTTTCTGCGTTAAAATTATAATTTCCATAAAGTACTTGTCGAAGTATGTATAAAATGTTATAGCGTATAATATACGAAGTTACTTTGTGCTTACGATGAGAACACATACGCACTTGTAATGGCTGGAATTCGGTTTAACTATGGGCATAGAAAGCACGCAAACGTGGTTCCAATAAAGCAAGTCTTTCAGATTGTTTCATTAATGATTAATGTTTAATTAATGATTAATAAATAGACTTTCATCTATTTATTAGTCACTAAATGGTCATTCATTTTTTAAACTATCAATAACTAGTTTTCTTCAACTGGGCATACGCTGTGAAACATTTACAGATGTATATATGTTTATATATATAGTATATATATGTTTTTTTGTGGCGAAGAACACAGTGTACTATAGACATGTCGGAGACTATGGCGAGGTGATTATTTCAGGTCATAAATAAACTAACTAATATAACAATCAGTGAATGTGTCTCACTTTCCCAATCAAATTCTCACTTCGACCCTTAGAAAACTGTAGCCCTTTTCACAATGGGGCGGGTTCACCTGAAAAGTCCCGCTGGAATTGTGTCTACTAACATTGCTGCGTAATATGTGCGTGGACTTGTTGAGTGGATTCGCGATTCCCGTATAAATATGTACTTCAACATCACTGCGCGACATGGTGAGGTTTAACCAATAAATTGTTGATATTTTTGTCGGTAAGGACATCAGATGACTATCGTCAAAATTGCACTGATGTCTCAAGCTATACGCGAAATGAGTACTCTTCAGGAAAGATATAACTTAATATTCATCATCTTAATGGAAAATAAATTACTTGTTTTGAACAAAGGATATATAGTTTTGGCACGAGCCCGTGTCATGGGAAAGTCAGGAAGCATTATTACCATAGGCGCAAAGCGTCAATTCTTGGTTCTCTTCATTGTATAATGATTAGTTTCTAATAAAAGTATTATATACGTAGAAAAGACGACTCAAGTAGTCATTAGAACTCAGTAACTCTTTTCATTACCTAAGTGTCAGCAGAGAAGCATGTGATCCCTGGTATATAATAAATTAAAACTGCTGAGAAGAACAGTCGAAAATATTAATTTTTGTCGTGTTAAAAGCTTACTTTGTGTGCCCTAAAATTGGTCTGCCTAATACCACTCTGCACAAAGCGGTATATCAGCGGAAATAAACCGCTTTTCAATAGATACAAGGACCTTGTAGACGGTAGGGAACATCCTGTGGAGGCGAAAAATTAGACGAAATCTGCTGGCTTTTTGTATTTGTAGCAATCATGTTATTGGTTCCTGTAAATAGATTAATTTTATTGTACGTTTGACGAGTCTCGTTCGAGGATCTTTTCTACAAAGCAGCATTTTGAATCTAGTTTTAGAGATCCAGGAACTTATAATGGTATATAACATAAAGGAAATCAATCGAACTTACTCTATGGAAAAGTTTTAGTTCTAAATATAGAACTACTAACGCGTTTCCAAGGCTGCCCGGCAAGAAAGGTCTAAGTAGGCCAAAGCTAGTTGTTACTAGATGAGGAATATATGGACATATATATCATTGATGGCACTATTTTGATTCTATTATTGATCTATTATATATTGTAAGAATGGTCTTGGATCAGTTGTGAACCGAATAAGTTTTTTTTTTTTTACCAATTTCATGTTAGTTGTTGCATTTCGATTAACATGCCCTTTATACTTTGCAACAAAATATATCTGAAGCTATGTTATATTTTAATTATAGCTGAAAACATTACATTGACCAGATGCTAATCTGAGAATGAAAATTTAATTTTTAAGTAGTAGAACATTTTCACTAACTTAACGCACAATTATCTATTTATAAGGATACGCTTCGATACCCGGTGTAGCTTAGACACGTCATCTCATCTTCAGCGTAGGGTTTCTTGTTCGTAGCTGCTTCGTCACACGAATAAAATAACGAGCAGAAAAACGTCTACCAAAACAGTTTTCAGCGTTCGTTGTTGCCAGATATAAGACGCCATAGCGTTTTTCATCATTTTATACGTACAACAACATTCGTCACACTTTTGTAGGAAAAAGTAATGTGGACAAGCGAGCTGCTTCCTTAGCTGTCATGCGGTTGAAGCCGAAAACCTGCAAAATCGCCAAATGACAACAAGTCGTGTCATATGTGCATGTTTTTTTTTTTTTGTAAATGTCGGAAGTCTTACATTACCACGAACGACTGTCTTTGACTAGTTTACGGGGGATGATTTAACAGGGAGCCTCAACGGTGGTCCGCAAGACAAGCGGAGCCAGCTTGATGGCATTGCGCACTTCTGGCTGGGGTCGAAGGGCAGCACTCATCAAGCAAGCGGCTGACTTCCAGATTTGTCGAATATCGCTGAAGTAATCATTGAACGGCGTTTCGTTAATAAATAGAGAAAAAATAGTGAACATTTAATTTGACGGCTTTTAATACCTAGCAATCGCTTGTGTTGGCAGGCTATCTTCTGTCTGTACGTCTCCTGTATTTTGACATTGTCTTGCAGTTCATTGAGTGACCATGTTTTCGCGTTTTAACTATTGTGTTCAAGAGCATACTAAATCGTGTTTTGAAGTTACTGCATACGTCAAACGACTGTATATTCTTGCAGAATTTAACTTACATAGTATTTGAAATTCGATTACACTCAGTGTTAAGGTCATGGCGATCGTACTATTTGTGTGTATTTTTCCATCAAACATAAAGTGGCCAAATTAAATTACTTGGGTTAATTTGGTAGACTCTAATAGCTTTTTTCTATTTTGACTGCCTTACAAACTGAATCCGTAACCTGCCGCCTTGTTCACCGGTCCGTGCCTGTTTCTTTACTCAACGTAGGGCAACAGTGCACTCTGGCACAACCGATCTGCACACCCCAGGACTGTTCATTGAAACCGTCGTGCTCAAAGAAGCTTTCGGAACACTGTGAAAAATGTCGTCCGCCATGTGTTCATGCTGTGCTAAACCTCAATGCCCCTGGAGGCTGTCACCCATGCCTCTGTGAAGTCACCGTTTTCAGACCACCAGCGCACCTTGTCAAGAAACTCGCACAGATTACTGCAGCCACCAAATAGGAAAGGCAGCCGGAGAAACAGAAGTGGACAAGTACTTTTGTAGGCGCAGCATGAACGAGCAGTAACAGAGTCTGAAAATATAAAAACATTATTAGGGTGAGAAAAAAATTTTACCTAGAATGTCCGAGATAACACTCATATTGGTGTTGTTGAGCTTAATTGACAATCACGAAAGAAAACTGCATAAAAAATACTGTGCGTTAACAACTAAGCACATCGAATGAGTTTATTTGCAGTCAAGTAAGTTGCAATTTATGCATACCTTTGGAAGTTACAAAACGATGCTTTTAGTATTAAAAGTAGTAAAAACCACTCTCGTCTAGCCAACGAGTCGACAAAAGAAGTTATTGCGTAAGAAACTTAATCTTTTAAGTAAGAAATTTACCATATCCACTGTATCATGTGGTCTTTATACAGTGTACTTGTTGTTATGCTTTCTTCCTTGGAGAGGAAAAATAACAGGTGCTACGATTTGCATCGTATTATTAAGACAGCAAGCTTGTCCTGAGCAGAGGATGAATAGGTCGCATTGAAAACGTACGAAAAAAAAATAATAGGAATCATACTTACTCTCTAGAGCAATTCCCTAATTACGGTTGAGGCAATGGCTGGGCCTTAGTAACATTAACAAACAAATGTACAGGTTGCATATGTATGTAATATATTAGAAATAGACAATAGCTACACCTCATTATTACGCCGTGTTGATTGTAGTTACCTGATAATATTACTTTTATTCAATACTAGATATATCTAAGATGGTATTTGTGAAAAGCAGAAGATGATATGACATAGTCATTCCCTTGAGCAAAGCAGACTGTGTGCGTTTGTGTGTCTATGTGGATTTATATGTATAAATATTGTCGCGAAACTATATATGAATTGAAAGTTTAAATTCTACTTTGAACTTTATTCCTTGACGTTACTATTATATTTAACTTGTATCTAATATTATTTATCCTAGTTATTTTAATGAAGACGTATTTTGACCTTAATAGGAAGAAGGAGTCCGAAAGTTTGAATAGAGATAACAATCAGACTGACAAATAAAGCCTGCAAATGAAAATTCTGTCCGTGTTACTATTCATTAATCTCGGTGGCTAACGCAGAAACATCAAACATTTGACGATTTGCTTCTTCGCAAGTTTACGTAATTCGGTTTATATTTGTAGGTAATTTACACAGTACAGGACAATCCTGATCGGTGCATCTGTCTAACGTGACGTCAAAGAAATTACCTGCGAATGTATCGAAACGAAATAGACTGCAGGTTAAAACGTATCTTTCTGACGCATTTTATAGGAAAATCAGCAGATCGAAACAAATGCAAACGTAAAAGTCCTTATCCTGTCCTACTCTGACCAAAATTTACCGGAACAATGGAGGGCAGTATTTACAAACCACCCATAATTAACAATTGCTGCCTCCTTAATAAGCGCAGGGGAGCACGTAGAAAATGAATAAGCAGTTCATAATCACAGAAATTAACACTCAGAACATAATTTTTTTTAGATTAGTGCAAAAAACTAGGATGAGATTGTATTTTAGGACGGATATCTACACGCATTCTTCATCTGAATTGTCGTGAATCAATAATACCTTCCTTGAAGTCTGATATGATACCTGTCGGGGTTGGACTTTCTCATTGTTTACAAGTTTTACAGATGATTATTGAATGCAACTGGCTTTGGAAGTAGCAAAGAATGCTGTTATTATTGAAGTTCGAAACAAAGATACAATTTATTAGAAAACAGAGAAAAAACAGCATGTTATTGATTTATGTTACACTTTTTGTAGGCGAGGCGTTACTTGAGGTGCGACATACTCGAATAGTTATCAAAGATAAAGTTACATTCTAAGTAAAGCCATCATCTTAAATTTGATTTAAGGGTTGAATGAGCTCAAAATAGTTTTCGGCAGTGCGCGACGTCTCCATTTCGCTTGTCTCTGAAAGCGAGCTTATAGCTCATGTTCAAAAAAACGTTTTCTGTCTATACCTGAAAAAAGAATATTTATTTAGACTTGGCCAATACAAATAACTACAAGCGAAACTTATGGAAACTTTATAAAGGAAACGAGAGCTAGTGTTTTTGTATATTATAAAAATACTATGTAATGATAAATATGTAGAATCTTATATGAAACGATTCGAAAATTAAAATTGTGAACCACGTACTGAAATACGCGTTTTTACGAAACCTTGCAATTACAAATAAAAATCTAATAACGGCCTATGTGTAACGATGCGGTCCTTCGAATAATGGACATAGAAAATGTCATATTGATTAAAATATGCTTTTAAAAATATCGTTGCTTTTAGCCGTGCTGGAATAGTAGTACGGTAATATAATACACAGCTGTCTACATAACGGACGAATCGAAATTGACGTGCTGACGACAGGAGGTCGATGAGGCAAAACAAGGGGTTCCGTATCATCCGATCTATGAAGTAGACGAAGCCTGTAGCGCTTCACTGCCCAAGGACGTCATAGACAACGGCTGGTCACAAATCCTGTCAGACAGGAACAAGCTGCTAGCCTATTTTAGGCTTAGTTCTATGACAAGAAACATTGCATTGTCGAATGGGGCTTGTTGAAATGAGCAACAGTGGTGATGTACGTTGTTTTTGAACGAATCTATATGCAACAATAATTTTCAAAATGATTTTTGTAACATGTGCATAGTCTTTATTTTTTAACAATGTATTGCATCAGAATATATTTACTTTCAGTTTTATTTGAACATATTTATCGAGCGAACTGCGCGCATGCGGTTAAATGCGATTTTACGTGCTTTTCTTCGTAGGTATATAAACGCTTGAAACATCTACGCTGAAACATAATGCGTCCGCCGCAAGCCTACCTTGCTGTCTCATGAATCTTCCTATGAGAGGCATCACAAACGTAACGCCCCCCACGTCAGGACGATTCGACCCAGCTAGCACATACACAGACCACTGCAAGAGTTGTAAGTCGTGACTGCGTCAGTATTAACACATTATTGGATGGAGTAATAGAGCGGGACGCGGCACCGCTTAGCCATGACAATTGATCGCGGCGAGGGCCTTCCACACAAGCCGAAATACGAATGGAGGAGGGATGGGTTTAGAAACCCATGATCTGCGAAACAGTAAGCAGAACTGGTTAAGAAGCAGCTCTTCAAGGTTGAGCCTATAACAAGCCGATTACTACAAGGTGGCTTGTCACTCCAGCAGTACGGCAGGCCATGACGCATTCAACACCGGACGCATCGAGAGTTGTCAGTGCTGCCACCTACCATTCTCTGACTGCTATTTAGACGCGACGTCGAAGAACGCTGTTGTTACTACAACATAACTCACGCAACTAGTACTGCTAGTACGGCTATTATTGTTGCTAATTGTTACAGCCTTGCTGCTACACGTGTCTTCGAGTATTATTGGGCATCAAATACGATATCAACATTAGGAATATTCGAAGTGACCAGTGCAGCAGTCGGCTATGCGAATAGAGAGGTCAACTCTGGCAGCGTTTTTTTGTTCGCACAGAGTCTTCTCGTTTCCGTCCGAACGGTTGCCAATATACTCTGTAGGAGATCGCTAAGACAAGAACAAACACTGTTCGTGGCGTCGTGGGGTGACAGCGTGTTGTCGAACGGTTATGCTGATCGAATGGTTCCGTTAGCAACTTCATTGTACGAATGCAACATGTATGTCGCTCTTACAGTGCCAGCTATCGACAAACGTCGCAGCGAGCCGGTAGCAGCCCCGGAATTGCATCAAAATTTGACGGTGTGCACTTCAGCGCCGCATCACCTTTTTCGGGAATTCTGCTCCGAGGACGCCACCGTTGGAATACCGACACCTCGTTCTAGCCCGTCGAGATCGGGCATATTGTCGGCGTCGGCCAGCCCGAAACGAAGTGCGTCGTCAGCTTCTGTCGTACCCCCGCGACGTTGTTCGACAGCAATAGCTGATCGTCGCATATCGGCCGCGCCTTCATGTTTCGTTATTGGTGGCGTAATAGGTAGCGCTGCTGGGGGGAGCAGCGGGTCTCGCCAACGCAGAGCTGATGACGATTTCGACGGCTGGCTCGAGTTTTATCAGAAGCGAGTTCCGCCCCCTAGGAAAAGCTCTCTTTCGTGTCTTTCGCCGAACGCTGGGGGGTACCGCTGTCGCTCATTCTCGATCACGCCCAAGGGTAGCGTACTTAATCTTGGCGAGGTGCTCTTGGGCGACCCATCGCGAAGACGCAGCACTGGCTCTTGCAACGATCGTTCGGACATTCAGCTTCTGACGTAGCGAATACGACTCGTTGGCGCGTCTGGCGTAGGGAAATCGTGCCTTGTGGAACAGCTTAGAGACGGCTTCTCTAATAACACAAACGAATTAGGATACCTCGATATTGGTAAGTGCATTCTATGCAGTAAAATGGCAGAGGCGCGGCTGTTTATTTTAAAGGATGTGATCTCATTGTCCCGCGTTCGTAAATACGCCTTTTTCCAAATGTACAAACGTTTCACAACCGTTGTGTACAATGCTTACGAAGGGTTTGAACTTTTTTGTGACAATGTATATATTATGGAAATCTACATTTTGATGGCAACAGGCGTAACAGAAAAAATTTGCGTTTTAAGTAAAGCTTTCTGTATTGAGGCTTCGCTACTTGTTTTATTGACTCGCTGTGGGCAAAGTTCGTATGAAGTATAACAGGGCCATCGGAATGATAAAAATGATAGTATCTATATTTGGCACTCTGATCGATTTGTGCTTTCTCCTATACTTAAGCATATCGCCTCTCACCGTTTAGGGGCTTGACTAAATGTACGTGAATATTTGAGAATATGTAAGGTTCTTGCAAATTAAGTTGACATTTTGGAGGTTCTTTCAGTTCGATTGCTTGAGGTTGCTTTACCCTTTTGAGGCCAGGAGAGCACAAATACTACACATACCTGGGCACAAAATAATCGCTTAAGTTTATCAGGATTCAACAAGAGCGCGCAGCATGTACAACTACAATTTTTTCAAGTTAATGAAAAAGTTCAATTTCTAAAAAATTGACTGTAAGGCACGTATTGCACGCATAAGTTTGTAGAGGAGTTTAAAATTTATTTTATTATGACCTTTATTGATAGTGCAGGCAAGCATAGTAACTGGCCGTTTACGGCCAGTAACTAGCCGTCATATATACTGGGTGTTGCATCATTTCGCCATTTGTCACAACGTTGCCAATGGCTGAGCTATCTTGATAGCAAGGCCGCTATATTTATGATTTTAACCCAGGGGTGAGAGCGCAGGTGCTTTACCACACCTCATAGACGAAGATTAGTACAGGTTATAAATGTCAAGTCGAAAATTGGATGACAACGACGCACTTCCTGTTATTTGGACATTACGCACTATGGATAATGAGTAGTGAAACGTCACGCAGTATCTATAAACTTCGATGAGAAAACGCGAATATTCCAGATTTGATAGTACAGCATATTTGATACTACCATCTGTAACTCATTGGTCAGCTCAAACCGAAAACAGCTCCAGAGATAGCATGCTCATAGATGTCGAAGACTACTATATGTCCCCAGCTCACAAAGATATAGAGATGCACAAGGTGATTTAACGGGTTTACCAACGTGTAACTTCGTGGCGAACTTATAAGAGAAATCTGCGTTGTGTACACAACGAGCATATTGCCATAGGAATGTATCTTGTGTTGCAAAGTTAACTAAAAATTCCGTAATTGATATTAGCAGCTTTAATGATTAATTTCAAATTTAGCGATTTTCATTTCTAATAGAACGAGCCTATTTTTTTTTTTAGAAAATGTCAAAAGTTTCGTACACTTTCCACTGGTGTAGCTAAGCGGCAATTCGATTGTGTTCGATTATTGTTGTTTCAATATATTACGCCAACTGTGTTGGAATAGGCGTACACCTTCAAGGTCTAGCGCTTCGTCAAATACATGCTAACGTACGAATGTGTATATATATATATATATATATAGAAACTTCTGAAGGTCATTTGCATAGAGGTTCCACGTTATTTAGCGCGAGCACAAATGTACGATATTCAATATTAGAAACTTGTCCCTCGATTAATACAGGCTACTTTTCGAAGAGTGGCAACTTAGTGATTTGTACGTTATTTACGGTTGGTACAGTTATTGCTAAGTAACTTTTACTGAAAGTGTGATGGAGCTCTAAGGAAAACCGTTTTCAAAATAACCTTTTCCTACATTTTATTTAAAACCCACAATCGTACTGAAAAACAAATACGCTTTGTGGAGAATTCAAAGGATTTTTTCCGGGTCCTTTCAGAGTTGGCTTTAGAGCGGCAAAAACACGAAGTGAACTATCTGCCTGCAGCCTATTGGTTGTGTTGACAGACCCATTGAATTGGCTTCCTGAAGCTTGAACCGGGTGGTAGTTATATTATTACGCCTCAATTGCGCCCAGTAAAGCAAAAATCAGATCGCAATATCTTAAACTTGAGACGCGATATTGACGTATTTTAAGAAATCACATCAGGTTAAACTTCAACGACGCGATTAGTTGAGTTCAAAGACAATAATAACACGATCTATTCTACAATGCGAATGGCTCGTTTGAAAGTAAGATAAACGAATTCTATTCAAGAGACAGCACGGTACGCGATCGCGCACTGCTGAAAACGATAAGCCTGTATTTGTATAGCTTTTTCCACAGTGGCTCGAAGACAAAATCGGTAAGTTAGCGGTTATTAGATATCCTGGTCTACGGCTATCGGAACCGACACGTAGCTGGCTGATTCTTCAACCTATATATATATATATATATAGGTTGTCTATGTATCTGAAATATATATATATAAATAAATCTCGATATATATATATGTATATATAAAATCGAACTGTTCATTTCATTGGCTGTACAAAATAACCGCATAGATGTTTCATGACAGTTGTCTGTCCGGCAGCGGCACCAGCTCTCTCTTTCCCATAGTAATATAGCTATGAGCACGCACCTCTACACCACTTGTACAGCGTATATTTCCAATTGTATGATAATAAGATTGTGCCGGTTAAACATCATCGATCGGATGCCACCGATCTGCCGTGACAGCAGCTGATGGTATAAAACTTCGATAAAAAAAGATAGAGGACTTCTTGATGTTAGTACGTCGAGCATTGAAACATTAATGCGGTGCTTGCGTAAATGACTGAAGTAAGTGAATCGATCAAATAATAACCTGTTACTGAAAGCGGTAGCTATGAATATTGGGAAAGTCCATTACTTTCTTTTTAACAGATGGGGACACGACGGGAAAGATGGATCAAATATTTTCTGTGCTTTCGCTGAAGTCCTCGTACGCCCTGCTGAGAAAACGATTCTGTGATGATGAATATTTTACAATATGTGCGCAAAATACGTTAGGTTGTCGACAATGTTATGTTGTTACTGCACATGCTTTCAAATAAACGTTTCGTAGCGACAGAATATTTATTCCTGAGAGTTCACGTAAGTTCGAGACTAAGAAAAAAAACAGCCAGAATTTCTTCCGGATCATCCATAATTGCCAGCTGAACTAAAAGTTAAAAATGTACAGTTTTAAAGATCGTACAAATAAGCGTATACTTTTTGCAATAAGTACACCTAGTCTAAAGGTACGTACTCTTGAAATGGAGCTAGACTAAAACTTCATAATAGAAGAAGCACTTAATATGCCCCTCTACAAAGTCTATGAGCTAGTTGTCTCAAGTTCGTTTTTCATCGTATGCGATTACATTTGCAGAAGAAAATTCATATTTGGCCCTCAGAAAGTTTTGCTTTGGAGCTAAATGAGGTAATAAATGCAAGAGAGTCCATAAACATAATGAATTAGACAGTTTCAAGCATAACGCGTGTAGTTGAACAACACTTCACTGAAACTGGAAGAAGTGCTTAAAGATTCTACAAAAGGTGCCTTTTTTCCAGCGTACTCTCACCCGTAGATCTGCCTTCATATCTCCTACTATGAAGCATTGTTGCTTTGTTTAACATTCATTAACATCAGGCGGTTGTGGATATAAAAAAAAACAGGGCGTCTGTTGCTCGATAGTCCAGGATAAAGGATACTAGACTCATGAAGGTGTGTTCTACTTTTTCCACAGTGAGCTGTGTTCACCCTGTACTGCCATAGTAATAATAATAATATAGATAACAAAAAATTGCGATCCTGTATGTGTTTGATGAGCTACGCAACTAGGCATATTTCTTGATTCTGATTAGCTGCAGCGTTTCACTGCAGCAAATACTGGCCTTTTTTGAGAGAAATACACGTCAATACAAAACGCTACCTTCCATTCCATAAGGACCACCCAGCTAGCTAGCTGGATGGTCCTTATGAATCCGATAAGTAGATTTCGCAACGGTTGGGTACCTGCACAAGTGTTGTGGGCGTACCGCTTGAGGACTTATTACCTAGTTGTTGGTGCCGGTTAGATTAAGATGCATTATTCATTGCTCGTTTCGCATAGAACGGATAGAGGGCCCACATTCTATTCCACCAAATGAAATAGTAATTTCTCGAACAGCACATTTCGGAGAAGATGAATGTCATCTGCGATTTGGTATTCTGTAGGAAGAATTTTTTCTAAAAATGTTTTTGTTCTCCCTGCGTTTTTAGAAAGAGCAAATTCACCAACTAGCACTAGACAACTGGCGTCCTTTCTATCGCCTTAATGCCCACTAGTCTGTAAGCGGGATACTTCTCAATTGAGTATGGCTTGGAAGCCATACATGCTATTGTTTATAGATGCTCAGTAGCTCTCTTTACTAATACAATTGTACACCGTTTGTATGTGGAAACGCTAAGCAACAACCTTTACCTTTTTGATAATAGATGTAATTTACAGCATCTACACAGACAAACTGCAGGTGCTTTTTTCTCTCTTCGATCAATTGTCGCATGTTGCAATAATATATGGATTTCAACACTGTTTACTTAGACGTGAGCCATCCAATTAGCACGGTTTCCAAAATATGGCCTGTGTGTATCTGGTATATATTTAGACAGAATCAAGCTCAGAACTTGTGGGATTTCAGGAACTGATTGTACCGTTGACAGGTAGGATATTTATCTTTTAGAGTTTATAGAACATGTCACATATAAGCTTGGAAGGACTATCTACTGGTTAAGCAGGTTCTGATTCAATCAATTTTCGATTTGGTTCTATAAGTCAGCTTAGCAATATTTATGACAAAGACAGCCAAGTTTAATGAGACAGTATTTAAAGACGAAGTTCAAGTCATGCTAATTATCTAGCACACTATCATCATTGTGTTTGGAACAGAAAATTACAGATCCTACGACGACTACCTCCAACAATTTTGTGTAATTAAATTTTGTTCGATTTTCAGTAACGAGTCCACCACCGTCAGCGCAATGCAGCCTGGATACTCAGTCAACGAGAATCCTTTTAGACGGAGAGGAGTTTGATGTTGATTTTGATGAACTGCTTAATACAGACGTATGTCGTTTAAAATGGATTCTGCTGATGACCGCACGAAAAGAAAACAAACGGCTTCAATAAAAGTTTCTTTGATATATGGTTAAAATAAAAGTTTATTAGGTAACTGGCCTATTACATACACTTTTGCGGAAATTAGGCAACTGGGTGTTGCAAATACAGCAAAGCTACGAATGGATTAATTGTGGGGCTTACCACACCCCTTATGTAATTGCTAGTTACAAATCTGTGTACCGTCCGTACCAGCATCTTTTCTCATCCCGTATATCTATATTATATATTTCTACAGCCTATGAGAAGAAGCGTTCATCCCTTACCGTTCTGAAATTCGGCGGCTTTGAAGTCGACAGTTCCTCCGTTCAAGAAAGATCCCACAAACACTGTTTACCGTTATAGCCTTATATCCAAATATATTTCTTGAATTCTAAAATCACGAAGTAACTGCTATTAATGCGGTTTTCCTGCTCCTACGTGAGTTAGGCAAGGTGCATTTTATGAAACTAATAGAACCCCACTTGGCTCTACTGATTTCTTGTGCAGGTTAACATTGACAGTGTGAGCAGATCAGATGCGTTCGTCGTAATCTACTCTGTCACAGATCGTTCGAGCCTGGACGCGGCGGAGGACACCCTCAAGTGCCTGCGAAGAACTTTCGGCTATTGTCGTGGAGGAACTAACAAACGACGCCCTCTTGCGGCCACGTCACGACCTAGCCAACATGAACATTCTCAGGCACTTCAGGCTAAACCCATCATACTTGCCGGCAACAAGGCAGATCTTGCCCGAAAGCGAACCGTTTATGTCGAAGGTTGGTTGAATATCATGCTTCTAATGTCCTAGTCTAGTCACACAGATCGTGTGATCCACAAGTTGCGTTGG
Source organism: Varroa jacobsoni (assembly GCF_002532875.2). NCBI lineage: Eukaryota > Metazoa > Arthropoda > Arachnida > Mesostigmata > Varroidae > Varroa > Varroa jacobsoni. Next base: position 471,154 of record NW_019214278.1, read on the forward strand.
TATAATATTACGATAGGCGACGCAAGTAAATTCTTAAGAGAGACGATGATGATAATAATTATGTTCAGCAGCCTCAGAGCTGCGCAAATCATACGTGTAGCTGGTTGAAAAGGAGTGATATGCACGCTATATTTTTATTGAAACTTAACGATTCCAGTGTTCTTCCTTCGATCATTACGCGTAACACACATTTCATGGAGGGTAAAAACAGTCAGCTTACAGGTTCAGGATTTACTTGTGTCCAGCGTTATTCTGAGACCCGCTGAACATGTAAAAATACTATGCATATTGTATAAAACAAAGTGCTTATGTTTATACGTTCAACTTAATCAAAAATCGTTTCAGTAATCGAAAACTAATGAATCGTGTATTGTGCCCAGTTGTATATTATACATATAAGACTAAGTTGCAGTTATTATATGTAAAGTTACGAGCTAGGAGAGGCGATGTAGCGCTTGTAGCGTTGGACATATAGGAGGCAAAGAACAATGTTGTCTTTAGTTGTTAGTTTCAATGAACGCATTTATACAAGCGCCATTCAATCCTATTAAGTAATAGCCAAAAAAAAACAGTTTTTCCGTAATACGTGCATACGTGTAATGCTTTTCTATATAATTTTAGAGGGACGCGCTTTGGCCAAGAGGTTTGATTGTCGTTTTCTCGAGACGTCCGCTTGTATCGGTCACAACGTTGATGAGCTGCTTGTAGAAACCTTGAAACAAATTCGACTTCTGAAGCGCCGCTCACCGTCGCTTCCCGGTTGGTCACTATCGTTTCCGGCAAAGTTCGTCGCGTGTTCAGAAATCACCGATCTGCCATCGCTTACCGGTGCATCCGCTCCGTCGAACGCGGCAAATTCAACTCCATGTTCGGCTGCGATAGCCGGGCGGTCAGAGGCTCGAACCTTCTGCTTTAAAGCGAGAAGTTTCTCACGGAGGTTTTAGACTTGGTGCGATTCTAGCAGGACGCGGTCTTATGATGATCTGGACGTCCTGTGAGATGACGCACAAGTTTAAGATTTTCTGATAGGATGTTTTAGCGTAACTCTCTTTGTGGCAAAAAAAAACAACTAAATCGAAAGTAGATTGACAGAAGTGGACTAAGAATTGTAAAATTTTGTGAAACACGCCAGACTTTCTGCGAACAACGAGCCAACAGAAGCATACGTAATGGAACCCTTAAGAATATATCTGTGGTGTATTAATGCTTACATAACTTTAGCTATGACAACTAGTCATTCTTAAAACGTTTGAATTGTCTAAGCTTTTCTGGAAATTATTTTTCGAGGTAAGTCTGAAGAGTATGCCTTGTGCGACGAATTTTTGTGGTCGCGACCCAGGGTCTTTATTTCCGTATTGCTTATTTACATATAGATACTATCTGCTTTAGATCAACAAACGAAAGGTTTTAATTACATTTTATTATGCTGTTTATTGTGTAAATAAATATTTGTAGTTGTAGTTGTGATATAATACATGAATGGCCAGAAATTGTTGCACAAATAAGCTATAATAGCTACGATTCATATTGGCGCTATGGAAAAAAAAACATTGATAACGATATCTAGCGCGTAACGATCATTTGAAGTTTCGCGACGAAAGCTTTGTGTCTACAGCGATGAGTCTATGTTGTACTTATTTAATTTGCTTTCATAAACCTCTTACTAGAAAGAGCAAGCTAATATTCGAATTTCTCTAGATCGGTCTTCGAAGCTGGTCGAGAATACAGACGAGGGAAAGATCTTTCGTTGACACAGACCGCTTACTGACAAGACGTCTAGAGGAAGTAACTTAATTCTATCAATTCGTATTTAGTAGTTCAAGTAGAAATTAATAAATAGACTATTTGCTATTACGTAAATAGCTTTCAGCTTGCTTGACTTGATAGAAGATAGTCTTTGATTCTCAGAATGATAAGATCAGAGTTATTCGGCAACTTAGTATAAAGTATCTCTACAAAGATGACGAACTAGAAAGTTCATTTTACTGGAGCTAACAAAACGAGCATCAGTAGAGATTTAATCATGTAGTTTTAATAGACAATTGAATCTGCAGACTTAAATCTTGCAATCCTTTGTGAATCTTGTCTCGATCTTTATCTTGAAATGACTTATTTTTGGACGTATCCGTAGAGACGATCTTCAGAAAAAATCCTTTAAAGCGGAGAGTTAAAAGTTTTGAGTTCCAAGTATGCCTCTATATATAATGCCGGTACAGGTTTTGGGCGGTACCTTCTCACATATATTGAACAGCGCTACAAGGATTGGTGCTTTTACTTAAACAACTTTTCAAATGCCATAAATAGTCGACACGCTGCGATACCCTATACCAGTTAAATTCAGTATTTTATACCAAGTGGCACTGAGATCAGCTCCTAAAATGTAAGAGATAATAATTACTAGTTTTGTGGATCACACAATAGAAGAGTTTGCCGTAATTCCCATGTTGAAACCATGAGTGACCTACGGGATTGGGAAGATCGTGCTCGTGAAGAACTTAACGACATCCCTGAGTTACGAGAGGCTCGCCTCAATGAGTTTCGTCGAGCTATGCTCAAGCTTGAGACTGAAGATTTCAAACCTTCGCAGGATGACGGGCTTTTGATGTTATTTTTGCGCTCAAGAAAGTTTGACCTTGAGCGAGCTTTGAAGACATTTAAAGCATGGGCTGTTATGCGAACGGTTGATCCTGACGTATTTTTTCCTTTGGGCAAAGGACCTATGGACTATCGTCACGTCATCGATTTACCCATATTTACAGTGATGCCCCGAGTAAATCATGACCGTACGACAGTCATCGTAACCACATACAAGCACTATAACCCGAACAAGTTTAATTTCCTTGACATCTTCACGTTGGGATCGATGCTATGCGCTTACTTACTTCGAGATCCCTATATCCAAACGTATGGTGTGCGCTGTGTAATCGACTACCGTGGACTACATACGACGTGTCTCAAAGCAATACCATATAAGTATATAAAGGCATGTATTTCACTACTATGCCCATCTCTTATATTCGGCTCTGATAGAATTTTTATATGCATATAATTGATTTGAGAGCAACTGAAGCAAAGAGCAGACGTTTCCCTAGTATTTTCCTAGCATATTACAATAATGCAACTTATTGCTGAGTTTGTTTCAGGTCCTATATTTTTTTTTTTTTTTTTTTTTAGAAAAAAGTTCGGGGTCCTCTTTTTTTGGATAGACGCCTTGATTTTTAGCCAAAGTTATTATTGTATTTTTCTTTCAAAGTTGATAAGATTTCAGGTTCTTATTTTTTCTGCATTTTCTCTATCTATTATTTGACAAGTTGTATCTCAGAAATAGTAGCCTTGCTTTTATAGCCTCGCTTAGCGAGAGAATACAATTAGTATACTTTTTATCGATAATTATTTTTCTTTGGCAAGAACGTTAGTTCAACGTGTTTTGAAATGTTATACTTTTAGGGCAAGTGAAAATTACTGCGGCATTATTTCTAAAGCTGTACGAAATTAAACACATACTAAATATAGGAAAAACACGTATAGATTCTTCTAGATTCCTGTCAAATGCGTGAAAAGGGACAAGATGATTGCTTGTAGTAGAAGCAAATAATATCTTGAATCCTAAGAAATGTGCATGTGTTAAAACATGAGGTTTAGAAGATTTTTGAAAAAAACTCAGACTACAGTTTTACAGCTCATGATAATGGAATTTTTGAAAAACACGATATAGGGATTTACAAATATGTAGGTGATCGAAGAGATATACTATAGTCCATCCGTAACGAATAAGCTTATTATGCAAAATTATATAGTTATTTGCGGTTATCAAAGGTTAACAGTACTTCAGTTCAAATGACCAAACATCTAGTAGGTTGCTTCGATTCAGCATGAAACTATAAGCAATTTGGAGTTATTCCAAGAGAACTCGATCAAACTAATCTAAGCTCATAATAATATAAGCGTTTTTTGAAAATTATAGGCAATAGTTTTGGGAATTCGTGATGGCTGTCCAGCGCGCATAAAAGGAATTCACCAAGTTCATACACCAGGTTTTCTTCAGGTCGATGTTTTAAAACTTTCATGTTAAGCTTCGAACGCATAACATTTAGCAGCATACCTTTACTGTTTCCGCAAAAGATGGCGCTGCTGTCTCTGAACACTGTGAGATTTGAATACATGATTAGCTCTTGTTTTCAGAGTGTGTGATGACGTGTTATTTGTTTATTTCGCAAGAGTGTCTGCTACGTTGGGCCAGCCATGGCAGCACACGTTGTAGACCTGAATTTGATACTGATGCACTTTGTGATGGTGTTTTTAGAAGAATACAAGTAGTCCTACCCGCGAGTCTTCAGTTTATTTCTTATTGAGTTAAACGGTATCATCAAGAATAGTTAACGAACGTTTATCAATCATATATCCTCCCCTCACCCGGTCAACCCAAATAGCATCGACAAATATACAAAACGAAAAAACAATATATATATATATATATATATATATATATTTGAAGTTGCTTGACATTTTTAGTAAAGAACAAATAGATGAACTTGCTGGCTGGTGTATTTTATGGCTATTATAGTCTGCTTGTAATTAAATATACACTGTCGTGCCAGGAAATGGTCACAATCACATGCGACGAAGGTTTGTCTCAACTGAAAAATACTTCAATTTTAATTTCTATTTGTGTATGAATTTTGGCAAATTCGCACATTCAAAAAATTCGGATATATAAAATTCTCCAGCAGATATTCTCCAGATATTGTTTGTCGTTTGAAAGAACATCTTGCAACCGTTAATGTGGTAATATTACTATGTCACAATGATAGGCTAAGATGTAGCTTAATTTGCTCTTTGTTATTCGTTTTTAGATGTTATACTATACTATAAAGCCACTTCTGGATTGCAAGCTCACCTCAAGGACCCATTTTCACCATAAAATAGCGGATCTATACAAATACATTGACCCACAAATTTTGCCCGAAGAACTGGGGGGTACTTCTGGGCCAATGAAACCAGGAAAACTTGAAGAGAATTTCTTGGCCAGTCACGACGACATCGTTCAACTCAACTACTGCGGCTACATCATATAACTGAACTACAATTTGATTCCTTGAATGGTACAGAGATACAATTATCGTTTTAAGTAATCGATACTAACCAGGTCCATTGAAGTTCTGAAAGATTACTAAGTTTAAGAATAAACAGGCTGTAGTAAGCTGTTCAAATAATGCCTCTATAGAGTGGGCAGAGCTCTCGTTAGACCCAAATTCACTGCAATGCAGTTCTGAGTACACTACATCTCTAGGTGGTTGGCTGGATCTGAGCTAGAGAACCTCTCGCTTAGGTTATCCTCAAAGGTTTCTCGAAGATATAAATCTTTGAGCATTTCTCAGTGTATTCAGTCAATGGCTCCGAGGTAAATCTTTTGGGTTTGCATCAGTTATTCTACACGGCGTACCAATGATATAATTCTGCTCCGCGCTGTTTCACATCAGTTGGATAGATTTGGAGGGCAATTTGTTCAATTGTTTTTAAGTATTATCGAATTTAATAATCTACGTTAGTTTAGCAAGTTCGAACAATTTAATAGATTAATCTAAAAACCAGATAAGTTTTATATTTGATTCTCTTTTATAACTAATGAAAAGCTTCTTTGTTTCGTCTCGTCTGTTCTACAGTTATTTAGCAACGAATTTATACCTTACCCGAATGGAAATATTATTGGCTCAGTTCAGTATCAGTTTATTTACTATTAATTTACATTGACAATCAATATAATTTGTGCGAAAGAACCAAACATGCTAAATGACAAATAATTATAGAAGCAAGCGTTTAAGGGTAAATAAATAGATGAATGAATAGAACTTTGTTCAGTGGCAGTGCCGTATCATTCCCAAGCTTTCTTAAAAAGCTTCCTGCGCTAACCTAACGATTATCAAAGTCTTAGATGATTGCCTGGATAACTTAGTCGGACTTCTCAGGAGGGTGTATATTCTTTTAATGGACTGTGCACCCAAGGAATAACTGTTGGTGTGCTTCATCTATACATAAAAAGCTCCTAATATTACCCATTTGCGACAATGTACGATCGTACAGAATTCAACTATTTTGGTTTGCTACTTAGCCACTAATAATAAATAAAAATATTTGCCCATTATCTCCAGTTTGATTTCCCTAAGACGGGGTAGAGTGTATTGCTTTAACTCTTCGTGGTGGCTGTAATGTATTAGCGTTATAAAGCTGAATAAGCTCAAATCGAATTGTATAGATGACAAGTTGGTAGGCTGGTAAAATACTAGACAACATAATGATAAGCGGCTACCCCCACCCCGCACCTCCAAAAAAAATTACCCAGATTATTTGAATCACTAAGTTTTCTCTTGAGTCACAAAGCTAACGATATTATATATATAGCGATGTTCAAGCTACATATTCTCAAATTAAAGAGCACAGTACCGAATACACCCAAGAAAAAATAAAATTAGATTATAATTATTACGATATTATGTACAGTACTAAGTTTACTGTAAACCGAAAGTAATTATTAAATTTTTGTGAGCATTTATGGCTATATTTTAAATAATGTGCTTTAGGGTAACTCGTGTTTTTACCGTCTGGAGCAGTTATTAAGATTAATCCGCATAGTCTTAATAGTTCGATGTTTTTCTTTCAACTGCCTTTCAACCGAGACAGCTAATTCTCTCGTAGACAGCTTACGTATCGGATAATTACTAATTGTTTTGTCATTTTTCTATTTGCTTACTCAATAGTTACTTTTTCGGGGATATTTAGAAATAGCCATCTCTCCATATTTGTATGACCACCATTTCGATGTCATATATTCACAGTGTCTATGGCTTTTACGTGCAAAACTGTATGAACCATAGACTCGAAGCTATGGTGTTTGATTATACTGAATGGATATTCATGGGCCACGTTATCTAGGCGCTTGTCATTAAGAAGTAATTACTGCCAAAGCGGGCGAACACAAAGCCTGACTCAACTACAAGATATCACCTATTAATTTTACGTTAGGCCAAACAGTACACAATAGCCAAGCGTAGGTTCAAATGTAGCTTAACCTTTTCTTTTTTTTGTAACCAAAAAAGATAGTAACACAGAGATTTGCTTTTATTTAAAAACATTCATTTGCTTTCAAGTGATAGAGGGTGCTATCAAGGAACTCTGATCGTCATTAGACACGTTCCAAGGGACACTGCGACATCGCTGCTACATTGATCTTTTACTTGGTTGCATTTTAACAGAGACTGTTAGAATGTCATTTGCGTGGGGCTGTATAGTGAAGTCCTTGTACACTCTATCAAGACCTTGTCAGGGCAAAAAGGTACAAATAAAAAGATACTAACAACACTACTCTTTCTGAAGCTGTCTGGGATATGGCGTGCAACTCAAGCCTTGCACCAGCTGACAAAAATTGCAACTTATAAATGCGTCCTTCTTCGTAGGTAAGTGTAGTTTTTGCTGCTTAGCATTCTTATGTTTAACGTGGGCACCTATCTAAGAAAAATGTATCTATCTATGCCGATATATTCACGCATATTGATCATACTTCCCTATGTTTACGTGCTGCTTACGAAAATATTCAATGTGATTGGTACAGATCCCAAAAGCTCGTAATTTTCTTCTGTCAGCTACACTTCATAAAAAATAGCCTAAAGCTGTTTGTAAATGATGCAGACGCCACATTTTTGAGAAACCGTAATAAAAGAAAACAATTATAAAAAACCATAATACTCAACAACCGTATCGTGAGCTTCGTACAAGATTTGTAATACATAATTTGCCTATGTAGGGTAATAATATAGGCATTCCTAGAAGTTGCGTTCTAAAATGCAAATACAAATAAGATTTCCAGAACTGAAGCAGAACACGCGAAAAGCAGGTGTGCTAGCTGCTTTGATTAGGTGCAGGTTTTTTCCGAAACACGCGTATGGCCTTTACTAATGTAATCATGATTAACGGAACTCCTACCGCAAAGGAAGGTGTGTGCGGAAGGTGATTGAGCAAGGATCCAATGCGATCTGCGATGGAAACGTCGACCTGCCGCTCATGTTATTAGGGAAACGTTTAAAGATACACATGTCTTGATGCGGAATTGAGCAAATCGAAACCGTGACCGTAGAGAATACCAGTTACAATGAACGTTCAGGTCGATACATGCAAAATATGTCATACTGGTAGTTATCGCTATTTAACCAGTGCTTATGAACAAGTCACATCTAAATAGTCCCAATAAGTAGTAGCCAGGCTCTACAGATGTGCCTAATTTACTGCTCGTGGAACTCATCAATGACGATTTAGACTAAGAGAAAAACGGAGCTGAACATGACAGAGAAATGAATTCGTTAGCTAACTTAGTCTGTAAACACTTTGTCCAAAGTGATCCATTCACATTGTGTGCATTTGGGACAAATGATTGCCTACAACCAGGTACGTAGCCTCTATACTGTCCACAAACAACAGACAAAGACTTTGTTGTGTTACGGATTCGTTGTATCGGAGGATTGCTTCAAGATTATATCGAGCGTTTTCACAGGAGACAACTGTTCCTGTTCGTATGACAGGATTTTAGAAAAATACGATACTGTATGATGGGCTAATGTCACCTTTCAGAGTTTTACGGTTTAAGGCATATGGATATCCTCGCATCATCCGCAAACAGCCATTTTACGGATCAGAAGACGTAGGTCTCATCTTTTTACCTTCTTGGAGACTACTATCGCTAGCGCGAGTCGATCGGATGTTCTCGTAATGACCTGCTCTGTCGCAAAGTATACTAGTATAGAGCCATGAATGACATCCAATGCCTATGCTAAACCTATAATTGCTATCGTTTATAGTATCATTAATAGAATGAGATACAAAGCTTAAGATACTGAGAGAATGTGAGCCGGCGAAAGAACAGATTTTTTTTTTAGCATCGTGCGAAAATCAGAACCACGCACTTCGAAACGAACATTTCCATCAGATACCCCGAAAGACGTTTCAGATAACTTATTCTAGCTAATCAAAACAGTTCTCAATTGATCTATGTAATTCACTGAAATATTACGAGTTTAAAAAGTTGTTTATGCCAATGGCGCTATCGACGGGATTATCGGAGCCGATTTAGCTAGAATTATCTGATTTTTACGTGTTACGACATGCTCCAAGCATAATGGAGCGATTAATTGTTACTTTACTACGAATCCCGAAATTACTGGCAATGAGTGGACGGCACGATAAAAGTTAGAAAAAGTACATAAATAAAGTTACAACAACGACCAAGCCTAATCTCCACTTCTTTCTATACGGCTCATACGCGTTTTGTGGGGCTAATGGAAGTGCAGCGGGCAAAGACGGGTGCGGGAATGGTGATGTTTTGGGCATACCGAGAACTCCGATCTTTAATCTCCTCTACAAACTTCTCTCGGAGGAATAAATGAGTCTAATAGTGCTACAATGGTGCCATTTATATTTTACATACCATTTAAGAGAGATTTCCGTAAAAATGGACGTTTGTCTTGGATATTCTAGATTTAAGCAGAGCTGGGTAAAATGCGGATCCTGCGTATGTCATGAGCGGCTTAACATGTATCTTGATTAGTCCGATGTATAAAGTCGGGTCTTTCAGAACAAATAGGTGTAATATCCAGTTCGAGCGGCGTGTTGCGCGGAGAAATGTATCTATCGCATGCTTTATGCACTCTAGGATAACCGTCGTGGCAACTTTTGAAACGTGAATAGTTCTTACTGTCTGATTTTACCAGTGGATCACACATGATTGAGATCTCTGCGCCCAGAATATAGAACGGTACTTTTTCCTTAATTGATAGTTTTATATCTAATCGTTTGGCCCTCTCGGAAAACTTACATAGGGCCCTGCAACCGCAAGCCGTCTCGTCTCTGCATCTAAATCTACATGCGTTTTACAAACATAGATGGGGATGATAAGTGCATAGTTGAATTTATATAGAAAATACACTTGAGGGGTTTCAGGATTAATTCTGTACTGTGACGTTATACCCTTCGATAGAGATTTGTGTTCCTTATAGATATATAGAAAAACAAAAAAAAAGAAATAGAATCTACACCCTGAACGAAACAAAAAATCTTGCTGATTTACAATCACTTACAAAAGGAACTTATGCCAATTAACATTAGGCGATGTTAGCTGACCGACGGCTTTCTAAGTAGTGGTGCCGACTACATATTACGGCATTTCTAAGACTTTTTCTAATTCTAGTTGTTACTTTAATAATATACATTTGTTATTAGACAGGTGCTAAAGATTTTCGCAAATGATTATGGAGCGCTAGTTAAAATAGAACAAAATGGCGAGTAGGTGATTCTAGATCTTATTATGATTTCCTATAGGGAAAAGCGTGCTCGAGAAGAACGTATATTGCGCAGCTATTATTTAACGATACTAAATATAACCTACTCAGGCATCGGTGAAGCAAAGAAACCCAACCTTTGCTTGAGTCTGTTGCATAATCACTACGTTTTATTAATCATATAATCGAACCTCTTCTAATCAGAAATTCAGACCACATTTTAACTAACAATATTCTAATTCTTGCGGGACTGTTTTGTAACAGAATATGTTTTGATAAAATCAGAAGGAACATAAGTTTCACTGTTCTCTTTTCTAGAACCTGATTTGAAGCTATTTCGCCCATAATTTTAAATCACGTAAAACAACAGGTCAGATGACTAGAAGTTTCTTCAATTTGGGGTACTTATTTAACTTGGCATTTCGGCTAGTTTTCAATAAAGTTTAAAAACTGTGCGACTCAATTCAAGGGCGGCAGATTTCATATAAAGAGGACTCTTGTTAAGGTAAACGTGCTACATACGATATGCGAATAAAAAAGGTAGCAGCGAATCGATACCGTAATCGAATGATGAGGAGTTAAAAAGAATATACTGCCTTTCAGGACTTGGTTTTTGTCAGGTTACGATAACGTATAATGGTAGCACCACTGGCAGGCCTCAACGTGTTATCAGTTGAGCGTAGAGAATGAAAGCATGATTGAGTGTGAATTTTTTCGTGCTATAGATTTTACCGTTTTTTAAGCAAATAACGAATGTATTCGTTTCACAATAAATATTGATTAATATACTGCTTAGTTAACCTCAGAATAGGGCAATTGACTGTTTCTATTTTTCAAAAACCGTCTTTAACAATTATTTTTGAAATTATATTTTTTTTGGCATAATCCTTAGGTAAAAACACAGGATGTCTCGAAAAAAACGTACATAGAGTTTGAATAATAATAATAATAACAACTTTATTTCTTATCTGCATATGATTAATATTCAAGTTATAGCTACATAAAATGCATAACCTTTGTCCTACCGCATCCAACCTTATTGTCGTTCTAATCAATACACTGCAGACGACGATTGATTGCTGGTTCATAGACCTTAACAAATGTTTTTAGCGCGCGGATTTTATCTTTAATAAAACCTATTGGCGAAAGGTTTAGGGCATGACCAAACTATTTTATGGAATCCCTTCGTACAGCCCATTTTATCCATAACATTAAATGTGACGGACACTTTTGGGATCATTATAACTTTCCAGTGCCCTTTCTTAACTAGTGCAGCATGTTGAAGCACCCTAAACAATTTAATTCTTCTTATATTTACCTTACACACGATTAGTTCTAGGTCACGTAGGTGAGCCTACATTTTCATACTTCCAATTGAATTTTGAAGTAATTTTTTTGGTCACACGTTGATGTTGGTCTACTCATTATTTCTAACTAATTACACACTGAAAAAAGAACGACCAAAAAAGAGTGCACACGTTTTAACCATTCATACCTTGTGAATCTAAAAATAAATAACAAAAACACTCATATCAGCTGCAGTCATCACAGTACCAGTGTGCTAATGCGATGTGTGAGTATGGAAGAAGGACGTGCTTCTCATACGGAAAGCGACCAGTAACGACGGCGTCAATGGACACTGTAAAAACAAATGAGCTAATTAGAGTACAAATATATAACGAATATGCAACGTTTCCTCTGCTTCTCTCTGTTGTGCGTATAAATCTCTCTATCTCTCCCTCTTGCAGTGTTCTGCGTTTGCGCCAAAATCTATTTCCCGGCCACTTGGGCAACAACAGATATAACGTAACGTTGCTTCATTGGTGATTAAGCCACAATAAGACCTGTAGCGCAAACGTTACGTTGGATTAGTCTTATGGCCAAACAGATCAATTAAATGTTGACAAAACGATGCTATATTTTCATTGTGGATTAAAGCAATGTCAGCTATAGCAGCGTAGGGACGATGGTGCTACGACGGATTTCGTATGCAACACCAATATCTACCATCAGAGTGATACGAGGATAGGAATGGGCGCTGCGAACTGTCGCCGTGCGAACAGATGACGATGCTTAATCTCGTATGAAAACGACGAAACCAGTTTACGGGGAGAGTGGAAAGGCAACTCCGTCAAAAAGGTAAGGACCAACGCATGAATGAGTAAGGGCAGCTAGAAGTCGATGTATACATAGCCCTTGCTTTCGTTGGAGGGTGCAAGTAGGCCAATATCCCTTATCTTATGCATATGCCGATGTGGTTAAATCTTAACGTGTGCAGTGCAAAGAACCGCACGGGGTCGCGTGAGTGAAACTTGACGCCCTTTACATAAATATGTATACATACAAACGAGGAACTGAAATGAATACGACCTGACGTGTTATGGAAAGAAAATGCTTTTTTGCGGCTGTACGATCTTATGAGGGGTAACTAGGACTGCTAGCACTTTTCTGATTAACGATGGCTGTCGATGATGGATTGTTAGTTAGCATCTTGTAACAGGGGGAACGAAAGAACTGCTAGTCACTATTGACCACAATGATAAAACTACTGGTTAACATAATAGAAATGTCAAATCTAGGGCTAAACCAACGTGGGTATCCGCTTACATCTTGACATATGCGACAACCTATCTACTTACAAAATCGGGCATATTTCTGACAGATAGGGTATGAAGTATACATATAAAAGCTCAAAGACAAAAAAAAAACGTATAAAACCGAATACATACGACAATTGTTACAGATAGACTTGTTCTAGGTCAAATAGGCATTTGTTCGTGTCCGTTAGTATTTTATGTAAGAGACCTTAAGTCCGCATTGAATAAAGCCTAAGAAATCGATTTTCTTATATGAAGAATAGACAACAGGCCTAAAACTTTATTCGAACGCAACAACTTAGTACACAGAGTTGAATAACTGCATAATGTAACGATTTAAAACCTGATACTTAATAAATGCATAATCTCTTATAATAAAGACATTTCTTTTCATATTTGTGGAAGCTGCCATGATATTAAAATGCTTAATTACCAATAGCTAATCGTTGATTTTAATTAGATCAATACGTCTTGCAATCGAGAACAACATAACGATATTTAAAGGCTTTTTTCGAACATTTTGTTAAATTAGACGCGCTGCGCAACTCAAGGGAAAAAGGGACAGGAGTCAGTATACAGAAAGAATTTTTTCTTCTACAAGTCCTGCTCAGTGCTTCTGTGTCCAGTGAAAGACATTGGACATTAACCGTTTTTAGCCTGATGACCGACGCCTCATGGTTGCTCAACTAAAATATTAGGTGTAATGAGGTCCCGATTATTGAGTTAAGGCTTAGGCTTTGTGAAAGGTGAAATGACTTTCGAATGGCTGTGTTTACGGTCACGTAAAGGGACTCATGTGGGTCTGAACGTCAACTAATTCTCCTCTTGCTGGCGGAGACCAGCCCAAGGAGAGGCGAACGATATAGCATGTAGCAGGTGTGAGAAGTATAAATATGATGTTAGATCGTTGTTACAATTAACTTGAGTTACGTAGGCGGATCGGCAAGCAAATTATCATAGTCAAAATTGTAGAAAAATTCAACTTGATTAGGGGCGGAATGAGACGTCAATCATGCTCTCCATCTCGAGCGATATAGAGCCTAATGTTTAGTAGGTTTTGTCATGCCGAATACCATTTATTGCTTTGTTCGCTTTTTTACATATGGCGTCTCTATATCTATATTTCTACTGGCATACACTATTACTAAAAATTATGGTTTGATTGCTCCTAATTTACGCACAAGCGTTCGCTTGCGCGCCCAAAGCCCAACCTTCATAACAATTTCATTTATATAACACATTATCGGATCATTTTGTAACTAAAGTCACAATTCAGCCGAACTGTTCAGTTGGACTTTATTTGCAATAAAGTTGTATGTTACCACATGACTTTGCTACAACACTATGTTAAGTAAATTCCGTTAGCTTAAGAAAGATCGTTTCTTGCAGATCTTCAGCAAAATGATAACATAGTTTAAATATCAATTATATTTGAAATAATCTAAATGCAACCCAAACCCAATCGTCTCCCTACTTTTCTTAGAACCCAGTTCCCTCACACGGATCTTCGAATTGTAGCTGGTGTTTTCAAGAGTAACGCTACTGTGCCTTCTTACTGCTCTCTCATACTGCTGTCTAGCCTTTATTTTTATTTTGAATGCGACACGATTATTATTTTCCCTAGTGTTGCCCTGGGGCAGAACTCCTTCTCACCGCAACCCTTCGTTTCTCTCACCGAAAGCGCAGCGGATTTACCTACTGGCGAGTGGTTTAGTCTTCCCGAAGTATACCAGCACCCCAGAATCCTACTTACCTCCTCGCAAGAATGCTTGCCCCGCTGTCAGAAAGTAAAAACAGCGCAAGAGTCTTATAAGCTAAAACTCAATAAGAAGTAAGAGGGCGGCAGGCAGCATGGAGGGATATAAAGGCTTTCAGTAAAAGTTCAGGCAACGCACGACTCTCGCACGAAGCACAGAGAAAGAAAGTCATGTAGAAAGACGCCATTCAAAGCCTAAGAAATGAATTCATTCATTCACTGCTTTAGTCCTTGGAATCGTATGTTTTTTTTGTTGTTATGAGTGTTTATTTTGTGGGTTGTCTGCAGGAGCCTTCGTAGCAAGTACGTATGCACGTGACCTTAGTTTGCGTGGTGTAAGTGGCAGCTGTTAACGAATAGTGGTAGCTGTGGCAGTCTGGTACCGTGCCACGACGGTGTCCGTGTTGTAGGAAAAGGTTGCAGCAAGGCAAAAGGCGCCGTGCTTTTAAGAGAAGCGTCCGAACACGCGACAGCCGCAGCCAAAAACGGAACGACGAAACGAAGATGAATGCAAAGCAGGTTTTTTATAATGAAAGAAATAGAGGGGGCAAAATTTTAAATATACGCACGCATTCGGCCTAGTCGACGCTCTCTCTTGCTTCCATGGTATGCGACGCCCAGAAACACCGCTAAACGTCATCCGCCATCATGCACGCCATCCAGCAAGCGCCACCATCACCACACACTCGAACCTCGTTGTCCCCTTTCGCGACGTATGGATCAAGCCTACTCTCATGAATGGTGGCACCGGAACGAAGTCGTCCCGCAGGCTTCCGTCATGCATGTGCGAACAAAAAAGCGAAAAAGTCCCTGCCAGTGCAAAATGGTCGACGATAACACTGTATACCATAGAGAGCAACTGCAATAAAATTAATTAGAAGAACGAATTAAATCAGATGAATGAAAACGTAGAAAACGAAGCACCACTTATGTGTGTAAGAATACGAGCACATGCTCCACGACAAATGGGCCCTGAAAGAAAAACATGTTAGTAACGTTTGGAGCTTTTTATCTCCATATCATTGATACATTACAACTTATTTAAAAAAAAAGGTGCAATCACTGCCGAAAGTAGCGTGCACGTCAACGCGTTAGTAGACGCTGACTATGCTCAAGTAAATGTTTTCATATAACGAGACTATATAGCTAAAACGAACGACTTAGTCGCTAGGGTAGAAGAAGGATTTTAAGAGATTGCTCTTACATATATAGACGATGGCTCAGTTAACCGTGAAGTAAAACATGCTTAAATTAAACAGGCGTTGAGACATATGTAACATTATATGAACATCAAAGAAAACATTTTGCATATAGACTTAGAAAGAAGAGCCCTAGTTGAGGATCAGCATTAGACTGAAACTGCTGGGTCAACTTCAGCCAAAAAGTACGTGCGTAACTTGTGTAAACAATTATCTTTATGAGTGGGACTATGTAACTGAGAAACATCCAACCGTTTCTCAAAACTTTCCTGTCTCTGAAGTACTTTGTCGGGAAAACATAGCCGGAGTTTCTAATTTTTTAGACAAAAAACGACACAACAGATAACCCAGTAATTTGCAGATCAAAGAAATTGAAAATCAACGATTAGCTTCTAGTCATCTGCGGTAATTATTTTTCTACTGGTCGAACAGTAAACGCGATTGAGTCGCTCATACAGGACCGTGGATACGTATAAACGTGTTGCGGACCCAGGAGAGTACGCATGCTGAATTGTGGGTCACATACTGCATGAAGATAGAGGGGATAGTCTGATGCTAAATGCGAGATACGAGGCGGCGTGGTGGTGTTAAGCGACACCTAAACGACAGGATACAGACGAATGAGAGAAATGGCTTTACATGAGCTAATGTACAAGTTAAAGAAGCGGCTCGATGTAATTTTTGTCTAAACTTGTTCTTGATAGCTAGGAGTGCCAATGACCTAAAGAATGATATAGCAATGGACTCAGTGACAGATGCTTATTAAGTTTTTGGATATATACTTGTCGATATTTCATAGTTTTTCCAGACATATCTAGTCTTGAGGACTGGATAGTTTGTTGCTATAATCGGAGATTTCGGTCGTACACACGGTCGTACCCAGGTCTCCGTAACGAATAAGATGTCGCTTAAAGCGGTCATCGAAAGCAGTTGAAAGGCGTAAAGGTGGAGTTGAATATATATTATAATAGATATGCACATTTGAAAACGCTGTGTTAGGTGTTGCCAATTGCATGTGGAGCCTTCGGGAAACACAAACGTTTCTTGATATTATATGTAAAAGGCTGCAAGGAACGCATCATGAGTAGAATAAAGTAGAAAAACGTTTTTATCACAAAAACTTTTCGCCAGATTATATAGACAAGGAGGGAAAGCTACTTTAATAACGAGCCGTGATCAAATGTCATTTAGGACAACAGTTATAATTTTTAGCTTCACTTATACCGAATTAGTTGTAAAGAATTAACAACATTGTATTCTTTGCACATAAGTAGCTTTGACTACACTAATAATGTCATGTCATATAAGCCCTGTTTCAATGCTGCAATGGCTAACTGGCGGTTTACGAGCACGAATCTTGTGTATGATCATCAGTCAGGGTTCTGTGACCTTCTGCAATCATTTCGATCACTAATATTCACTGACCACGCAATTACGTTTCACCGCTGTCAATATTCATCTCAAGTGTATTTGGATACAGGCGATAGAATTTTAGCTGAGGTATTGATGTTGAGAGGTTTCAATCCGCTGAAAAGGTTAAAAATGAGTTTCGAAATAATGCTTGTTTGCTTGAGCAAGGCCAAATTTGTAAGCCAACACAGAACTCAGACTATATTCGAAGTTCCCTTAATGCCAACGGCCGATGTTAAGTTTCTTTTCTAGGAACCACAACGTTATCACCAAGTGTCGTTTTTCTTTTTTTTATACTGTAGGTGTCTTCGCTACTTGTTCGTTCATCGGATGTTTTGGGAGAAAAGGATGTCTTAGATAGACATCCAATGCCAGTAAAAAAAAATCGCCCTATTTGACCATTTTCGACGCCCTCTTTAGGGTGCGCCAGACCCCGCGTGTGTGTATAGCACGGAAGCACAGAGCGACTTGAACCGGCTTTTGTGAACTTCCTATCGGCTACAGAAAAGAAAACCCGCATGGTTTCTATTGGTGTTACGGGTGTCGATTCCACCCCTGCATCGAAAACTCTAGTTTTTCTTTGACACCCCACCAGATTCCTCTGGCAGCCTGCTTCCCCGATCGGCTTCCCATAGCTTCAACATCGCACCAAGTAGGCTGATTTGTCAGCTCTATGCCACTACGGATGCTATCCGCCCAAACCCTGTTCGCTGCCGTCGGCACAATACAATAATAACGTAGTCTCCAAGCGACTTCAAGCTACTTGACGATCCGCTGCTACGGTGGATCGGCCCCGTTGTTGCCACTGCCAAGGCAGAGATCATTCCTGTCCCCGAGTCGGGGGAGAGCGCTCCAATGAGCCGAGTTGGGCTAATAAAGAGGAAGAAAGAAGACAACACGATGTGAGCCATAGAAACCTCCCTTTTTGATCCGCAGATATACAGGAAGTACAGCCAAGACTCCCCACTGAGACGCAATAGATAGCCGTGCGACGTAGTACCACGATAGCATTAAGCGATTCGGATCATTGTACCTACCAGCTTTCACCAACAGCAGTGAGATAAGTTATGGCCACACAAAGAGTTTAGCTGAACGTAATTTCATTTACTAACGATAGATTACTGTTATACATATATATTTTAAATTTCCCGTGTTTTACCGATACAGTTATCTACCCAACAATGGGAACTATTCACTCCTAAGGATTGCATATCAATGTGAATGAATATGTTCGAACAAATATGGGCCACCCGTGATTGTATTGACATGTAAAATCCACCGTCATTTACTTACGCTAGAGTAATCCTCAAATATTACAGAATGCATATGGCTAGCCATTTTATAAATCGTAAAGCGTTAAACTTGTTGGCGTTAGGGGTTAGGCTAAGGGTTTTTTTATACGGGTCTGTACAATGTTAAGCGTTCTCTATTATTAATTCAAATTAATTCCCTTAATATCAGTGGCAGTGACTGATAAATTCTTATAAGTTAGTCGTTCTCCTGTAGGATCGCCATTTTGGAAAATTCCTTGAGTGCGCTGATGACTGAGCGCCCCAGGAAACGAACGAGTGATCTCCTTTGTACCTTCCTAATATAATAATAATAATAATAATATCTAATCGACGCAACTGCATGAAACCAACTCGACGTAAGGCGGCATTTCACCTAAATTTCCCACAAAAAAAAGCTTAGGTAACTTTATGATTCGCATTATGTATAAACATGCACGTTCAGCTTTTATCGGAAGTTGCTTCACTTATTCGTCGTCAAATTGCTTATTGGTAGTGTATATAGCATAGATCCTCATAGCGACAACCGTATAAAACAGGCAAGTGCAAGGAGCATAACGCATACGACCAGGCACATTGTTTCGCCTGGGTTGTCCTAATGACCTCGAGATGTCAGGCCGGCGAAAGGACTGGCAGTTTCACATCTCATACTCAGACCACTCTCACGTAGGCACCTGCAGCAGTAGGAACGCTACCAAAAGCAACAACAACAAATACAACCAAAGGGAAGATTCTGCTACCAGCTATAGCTATTGTATAACGAATAGCGACCGCACCGGTAGCACTATTTGAATTGAATCAGTACCGTTATAGTTCTAAGTGGCCTTATGGATAACGACAAGTAGATGACACAAGCGGCAATTACAATCGAAATGGGAAACACTGAAACAGCAGCAGTGCTCTATGCCACTGCATCCGCCGGAAAGATCTTTTAGGTGTTCGAAACAGGTCCTGATTCTTCGACATGTAGTTCTGCAGGGGTTGATTCCTATCACACAGCAGCAGCGAAACTTCAATAGAAAACGAACGAAGATACGAATCGACTGCGTTAAGCTTTTGCCACGAGAGTAATGGCGTATTCGAGTGCGGTGAGGGCTTGCGTTAATGGTAAGACCGCCGGAGGATGTCTGAGTCCAGCGCTTGTATGTACCATTGAATTTGTTATGCGATAGTGAAAAATGTGCCTCATTGAATGCAGTGTTATACCGGATAGATGTAAGAGAGTGGTTTATTGTTGTAAGATATTCGTAAGACCGGTTCGACTATAATTTGTGGCGAGACAAACGGAAATAGATGACATAGAGTTTTTATTCGAGCCTTTTTTTGTGACATTAGAACTAAAATCTCGAACTGCTCTGAAGCAATTGATATAAACACCTTCTCTCTCTCTCCTCTCTCCAAACAAAATCTTGAAAATTGTTAGTTATCGTCAGGTCTAACATGTCCGCTGTTGGTATAACTATATTTTTTGGTATAACCCTTTTTAGATGTAATTTCTGTAGTAGTTAGGGCATCTAGAATATTTTCTGATCTCTAGGAAAACCGTACCCAAAAGTTGAACTGTGACTCTGAACATATGTTATTTTTAAAGATAAATGAAATATTCATACCCTTATAACTTTGCGCAAAAGTTTCATATTATCACTTGAGTCGCTTCTGCCGTTTAATGGTCGTAATAAGGGAGAACTCAATGTGAGTAACAATCACTTTGAAGCTTCATTGTTCGTATATGTCTTGCAATTTATGAGTAATCGATAAACGATGCTCACCCTTCAGAAGCTTCCAATGTCAATACCCCTAAACCCATCCCATTCTATCACGCAGCTCACATATATATCTAGGTACACGGATGTATCAATGTCGATATATAAATGATAAGCGATCACTAGGCTAATGCACCGAGGTAATCAAATGTGAGCCGCGCTTGTTTCATATCTGGCCTGCCGGATCGTCTTTATTTGGACACTGACCCATTTGGTCCTCGACACTTAGCACTTATTTTTCTCAAGCCGTTTCGAAAGGAGAATTCTTTTCTTCATATTCAACGTACAAACTCAACCCCGGTAGAAACCAGGCAAAACATACTGAAAAAAAAAAAAGAAGTCGTCGGACCGCACAGAATACTGACCACCATTGTACATGTATGCACAGAAGATCCACGGCAGCTTTGCCCTGCTCCTGTTTTGCTATTGGTTTAACTAATTTGGTTTGATATATATATATATATATATATATAGAACAGTGCGTAAATGACGTTTGACTGCCTCAATAATGAAATCTGCACTAACGTTTAAGGCGCTTTGAGTGGTATATACAAATCTCTAAAGTGGCAAAAAAAGGTCGATTGATTTACACCTACTATGAATTAGCTACGGAAGTTGCCACTTTCAAGGGCCTTGAAAGAAGATTTCAAAAGAGGATTTGTCTACGGTTGCGGCCTATGCTTTTATATTTTGTATAGCGATACAAAGTATATTATTAATTCGATATCTAGAAGAGTAATCTAAGGCCGAACATTCTGTTTATAGGTTGCTATGCTATGGAGCAAAATTTTGCTACTTTTGAACGTTTAAAGAGATATGAAAAATGTTGTAAAGCCATTCATAGGCTCTTCTCTTAAGCAACTCAGCTGCTTAAGGCAATTTTTATTTATTACGGTTGGCATTTTCAGCGCTAGAGCTGCATAAAAAGCGAATCACAAGGTTCGACTTCCAGCTGAGACGCAGCGATCCTTTCGAATTGTTCGAACCCTTCATTTCAGCCCGCTGTGCAATGACTTTTGATCAGGGTGAGCACCATACATTAGCTAGGTATTATCTAAAGGAACGCATTCTTTACTCGGCAATATTGCCCGTTGCAAAGGTATAGGAGGCCAGACGTCTTAACTACTAAAAAACGGGCGTTTAAATGTCGAATACGGAGTAGGACATGAACAGAGCAAGTCAACCTTATAAACTTCTCTTTATATACCCAGAAAAAATATTAGAGGCTTAAAGAGTTTCTCGCCGTTAGCATATCATGTATATTATGGTGATTATCAAGATTTGTGTCTTAAATTGGACTGACCAAGAAGGAGCAAGAGAAGTTCCCTTGTGCTTTCTTGACGCTTCACAGTCATATGAATTAATAATATATTTAACTACAAGACGCCAGAGGCCTGTGTTTTGACCTATCGCTATTACTGACAGGTGATCACAGTAATCTGTCTGGAAACAGCGTTCCAACCGTTGTCAGCTCAGGTAGGAGTGTTTCAGTTTATTTGAAGTACGCAAGATGCATGCCATCCTGAACAAATTTCTTCAAAAAGCGTAACATTCGCTGTTTTATTGGCTGGGGCGCCTAAAGTCTTCCGACAAAAAAAAATTGGATTGTTAAAACAGATTATCCATAGCTGGTACCGTAAAATCTAGCCAATATAGTTTAGACTTTTTTATATACCACATTTTTCCAGACGGTCATCAGATAGCGATATGCCATATAGCGAATATATGGTTAAAGTGAAGAGAAGCGTTAGGCTATATTCGCTGATTAGACATTTCTGAGGTATGGATTAGGGCTTCTAAAGTAATGCTGCCAATTTTTGGCAGAAAAAGCTACACGTATCTATACGAAGAATGTGTTATATATAT